>NC_080603.1:7131813-7329313 GCF_027887145.1 Ammospiza caudacuta | reverse complement strand
AAAATTAACACCTAAACCAGGTGTTTTAGCTGGAACAATTTTTGACAGGACAGCCAAAACATCTCAGCAAATTTGTTATGACTTGATGGGCTTTGGGACAGAGAAGAGAAATGCTTTGGCTGTAGGAAATCCACACAGCATTCTCATTATTCCAGGGCCAAACCACATACCAGGATGCTAGTCTGCCCTGGGGAGGAGGAATATTCCTTCCTTCCTGAAGCTCTGGTGAAGCCCTGGGCTGCACAAACCCAACACAAACTTCAGGACAAACCTTCTCTTCTCAGCACATCTGCAGAGGCATCTGACTTGGCCAATACCAGGGAGTTTGAAGGAGTTAAAGTCCCAGATCAGTCCCAGAGCCAAATTTCAAGCCCCTGTGAAAATAAAAATAAAGCATGAAAGCAACAGAATTTCTCAACAATGTGGGTGATGGATTTTTTCCCCTTAAATAACTGTAAAACAATGCCTTTTCCCCATATCACACTCTTGGATCTGGTTAAACTCTATTTCCCTCCTGTTTCCTCACACACACACATATTGATGTGCACAAAGCCCAGCCTGAGCCAACGGCCTGCAACTGAAAATTTCAGCTTGAACTGTTCCATGTTGGCAAGGATTTAGCATTGGAAAAGAGAATCTTTTAATGGGAAATGTTTGGCAACCTGAATTGCAGGCAGCACTGCCAGCTCCACCAATAATTATAGCTTAGTTTAGTGATCATCTGTGTGCTAAAGAATATATTTAACGACAAGAGCATTTGCCAGTGATATTCAACTTCCAACTGACTAGGAGTCATGGATGCAGGAATAGCCTTGCCCTGCCTGTTTGTCTCCAGACCTTCTGCCTGAGCCACAGGGAGCTGCTCCACTGGGTATTTTAGACAAGCCTCAAGGATGCTTTGGCTCCCTTCCATCTCTAACCTGCCCCAGGCAGAGGAAAAACATCTTATCTTTATATATACGCTGATGCCTAATTCCCCATGGACAACCAGCAAGAAAATCTCTTGAATCTTCATGAAGTCTACAATGATTCAGAGAAGGTAAACAACACAGTCTCTCTCTGCTCCACAGCTTTCCAGTGGAGCCAGGCAGCTTCAAATAATTTTCTGTGCATGCACAAATTCCAACAGCTCCATCCAAACTCTGCTGCTTTGTGCACATGACAACCATTCTCCCACTGGAAGGCTCTGGCTGAGAGCTGAACCTGTCCCTGTCTGGCTCTTTACCACTTTTCCAGCTGCCAGGTGTCTCTGGACTCATGGAATACCAGACACTGGAAGCCAGCTCTGCTAATTCTGATGGTCCTGGTCCAAATGGGTCCCTACCAGCCTCTGGAGGAACCTGAATGAGGCAGTTGTAGATTGGATACTGGGGAGAAATTCTTCCCTGTGAGGGTGCTGAGGCCCTGGCACAGCTATCCAGAGAAGCTGTGGCTGCCCCTGGATCCCTGGAAGTGCCCAAGGCCAGGCTGGACAGGGCTTGGAGCAACCTGGGACAGTGGAAGTGTCCCTTCCCATGGGAGGAGGTGGCACTGGATGAGCTTTAAGGTCCTTTCCAACCCTTTCTGGGATTCTACAAACCTCAAAGAAGAAAATGCCAAATAGTAAATATCTCCAAAGAATTAAATTCTCCCAGATCTCTGTCCCTGTCCCAGCACCTTTCATTTGTTCTGGGCTCCAACCCCACAACCATTTCATTGATCTCCACTGGTCTTGATCCAGTTTGGCAGCATCTTTTGTACTGGGGTCCCCAAACTGCTCACAGTATTCCAGATGTGTCCTCACACATTTCTTCAACACTATTGAAGAAATATCCCTTCTCTTGACCTGCTGGCCATGGCAACATCCTGGGACCCACAGCTTTTGTGCCTTAACAATTAAATTATGGCCAAGAGGAGACCTGTACCAGGCCAGACCGTCAGCCTCCAGGCAAGTCTAGGATACAACTCTATCCTCCTCAAGTTGCTAATTTTACCACAGTAAATTAACACAATTTAATTAACACAATCAGTGTTAAAAAACAAACAAACAAACAAACAAAGGGAAAGTCTTTGATAAGTGTAAAAACATTCACCACTAACTCACATTTAGAACATAGTGATTAGGGAATACTATGCTTTGAGAATCCTTATTTTTTTGAGATTAAAATGTAGGTCCCCTATGCCTTCCCAGGTTAGAAACCAGCCAGACAATAAAAAAGTTTTACCATGGTTAAAATTTCCTTATTCAAAATTGAGCTTCTCCTTTCAAAAGTTTCCTCTTCTCACTTGAATTTGGCTTTTCCCTTGAGGCACAAGGATTCATATTCTTTCCAAAGGGTATTTATGCTGGGATTTAATCCTGTCCCTTGCCATTTGAGTGGCTCTATAATTTAGACTAACACACAGCACCCTTCCATCCCAGCTCCAGGATAGCTCTGGCACAAGGGAACATGTTATGAGATGTCTGAAATCAAGTTATAATCTCTTCCATGAATTGAAACCTTCTTAGAGACAATGTTTTACAGATAAACCTTATTTCTAGGTTTCAGCTAATATTCTAATACTATTTTAAACCCAAAAATTCTTAATTCTCCCTTTTCTTGTAGATATTAGCAACTCCTTTGTCCTTAATACCACTTTAATAACATCCTTGTTTTAGAATTTCCATGGGGTTTAAATATTGTCTTCAGCGTTTTAAGCCAATCTCCAACACTTGCCAAAGTTTTACATTTTCTGGCAAACCTCCTGGGAATCTTGTAGAGTCAGAAACCAGGGTGTGATTGTGTCTCCCTCACCCTCCCCATTCATCCCAGCTGGACATGGGTGTCCCATTGCTCAGCCCAGGGAAGTTGGTGTCATCAGTTACAGAGGGGATTTTTTTTGGCCAATGCAGGAACTGGCATGATTTGGGCACAAATTGGCCAAGCCACACTGCAACCACCTGTCCTGGGCATTTGGAGCTGGGTGCCTCTGGAATTGCCCAGCTGAGAAGTTGGCAAAAGCAGCTCAGCAGGGAGGTACAAGCAGAGCTTCTCTGCCCATGTGCAGGTGCAGGGGACTCAGGGGTGGAGTCCTCTTTGAGGAGCACTGGATGTGGGAGGGCAAAGGAGGTGTCCAAACCAAAGAATTCTTTGGGTTGGAAAAGACCTCCAGGATCAGAGTCCACCCACTCCCCCAGCACAGCCCCACTGGCCCATGTCCCCAAGTGCCACATCCACAGGGCTTCTCAGTCCCTCCAGGGATGGGGACTCCAGATGGACAATGTTCCCAGGGAGGTGTCATGGGATGCCCAGGAGAGCTCAACATACAGACACAGCCATTCTTTTCATTTCTGGGAAGGGTGTGAGCATTTTTCCCTGCCTGTGGACCTGCAGGAGACACCTCTGCAAGGACCCAGATGTGCCCTTTGATGCTCAGGTGAAACCACTGTCACTGCAATTCCATTTCTTCATCTGTAATTAAAAGCCTCAAAAATTTTCCAACCCCTCTCCCACCTTCTTGGTACCTGGTGATGTATGAGAGGTGTCAGAGCAGGACAAGACTCTCTGGAGCCTCCTGAGCCTGTGATGCAGGCTCCTTGTCACCCTGGTCCCATTTTGCATGATGCTGTGATATGTAAATCAAACAAAAAGCACCCCTGGTTTTCAGGAGCACTTTAAATTTAGTATCTCAGGAGCATTGCATTTAGGCTTAATGAAAGTTATGGTATGTTGATTAAATACTAGCTGAGGGCTGAAAGAGCACTTCCTGAGCTTTAGAGGGCTGCAGACAATAAATTGAGTTGCCACCTAATTATTCTGGCTGACTGGGATCTCCACAATGGATCACAAGGCATATTTGTCACAATGCTGGGGAAGGAGGGCACTGGCCCTTTTAAACTTTAAATTTTTGGGACTTGGGTGCAATCCTACTTCTGCACAGGCCATAAAGTACAGAGACCTGCCTGCTCTGCCAGGTTCCCAGCATATGCCCTGCAGAGCCATGACATCTTGCATGAGTTCCCTGGAAGATTTATTCAGGCCATGAATTTCCCACCCTGAACTAAAAACAGGACAAATTTTGTCCGCAACAGAACAAATTTGAGCCCTGTGTGTGATGAAGACCAACGAGATGTGTGTATCATCCACCAGTTTCCTGAGAGGAGACAATAAACCTTCTCCACTGCAAGAACAGGTGGAGCAAATCTCCCCCAAAGCCCTAGCTCAGGACTGGGCAAGGACTGGGCAAGGATGAGCATCCTCACACACTGACATTACACCCTTAACACAACCAGGAGATCTCCTAGGAACAGGGTGGTTCTGTAAAAGGAAAAGCTCATCATCAATCTGGATTATCAAAACTGCTTTCTGTGATCACTCACACTCCAAATCCATCTGCCTCAGATCCTGAGGAGGACATTTCTCTGTGGGAAGAACCATGTTCAGCAGGGATGGGAAAACATTGTGGAATAAAACTTCAGGACACCGGAAACAGGTCCCAGGCACAACTCAGATTCACTCTTGCCCTTGGTAAGACATTTAATCTTCTGAGTCCAAACTTTCACCAACAAACCTGTTTCTATTCTTTAATATATTCACAGGATATCATTCCTTAGTATATTCAATGTCAGAGTTGGAGCTTTTTTGCATATGCAGCCCCTGGGACAACACAGACTCAACCTGTTATCCCTGTCATCAGGAAAACAATTTATCCTGGGCATGCAGGATGATAGAAAGAGCTCTTAAAACAGGGATAGAAAGAGCTGATTCATCCTGAATGAACCAACCCTTTCTTTATTTGGATACAGCTGTAATCCACTCGTTCCATGTCAGAAATCTGCTGGACACTGGTGAGTGCCAACATCAGCTCTCAAAGTACTCAAAGACAGTTTTTGCCTCTCCATAGGGAATGTGCCTCCAGGAACATGGATCCAGCCTTTTTCCACGCAGAGCAACCCATTAATGCCCAGCAAGAGAGGACTCAGCATCCTGCTTAGGAAGCTTTTGGGACCAGCCCATGCCCAATGAACTAACGGGTTTTCTTCCTATCTCACTTATTCAGAGCTGGGAGCAGTGAGAGGGAAGAACAGAATTGGTTTGGGGTTTTTAAAACACTGTAATAACTTCCACATCCCATGTGTCATTTCCAGATCAGGTAAGTGGGACCATCCTTATCCATCACCTGCCAAATCATTCAATCCCTAAAATGCTGAATTAAAACAATGCCACAAAATACCATCCTGGAATCACACATAACATTATCCTGGATTTTCAAGTGCACTCTAGCAAAGGTGAAAAGTGTAAGGTGATCCAGAGCTGGGTGTCAAGCTCTGCCACAATAGAATTCAAAATAATTGTGCTGTTGTTTGACAGGCAGTAAAATTCATGGTGGTCTATTAAATCAATGGCAATGTAATGTGGAACACTGCAGATTAAAAAGAAAAAAAAGGCAGAGTTCACAAAGAGAGGCCATTGGAAAGAATCCCTTTGGAGCTTCTAATAGGGTTGATTTGTGGCAGGAAAGGCTGATACATAGATACATAGAGGGAAGGGAAAACAAGATACATAGATACATAGAGGGAAGGGAAAACAAGACTGGGAGAGAGAAGCAGAAAGAGAAAAAGCAAAATAAATGTAAAAGAGGAGATGAGAGAGGGGAAAGGGGGAATGAAATAATTGTAAAGAAAGTACTAACAAGTTGTTATCATATATAGATGCCTCATCCTTGGCACCTTTCACACCTTGTGCCTGTTTTGTCACAGCCAAGGGTTCCTTCTGCCAGCTCCTGGGCACAACCTGCTCCAGCTGCCAGGAAGAGACAGAAGGATTTAGGTCAGAAAGTGAAATCTGCTTCTATTATCTTCAGCAGAATTCATCCCAAAGGCAGGAAAACCTCTCCAATTTTACAAAAGGAACTTAAAACACTTGTCTCAAAGCCAAGCTGAGGCACAGTGAGTGTAAAAGGGGTGTTGGAAGAGTATGACTTCCCATGGCTGGATGTATCTTCTGGCTGGAGACAAGTTTCCAATCCCAATAAGAAACCCAGGTCCAGTCAGGCATTACAGCCCCATTGTGTCATTCCTATTTTAAAATGCAGCAGGGACATCTTGTATCCAGAAATTCTGGTGGGTCTGGGATCTGGGAAATTCTTTTTCATTAGATCACAGTGGCTTCATGAGATTTTCCTTCCTGGTTCCAGGGAAGCCGCTGTGCCAAAGGCATTTGTGAAGAGGAATGTGGGTTTGTGCCTGAATGCATTACCTGGAGTGAGTGGGAGCCAAGCCTGGAGAAGGCTGTGCTGGCCATGAGGATCACAGATTTCATCTCCCAAGTGTAGCAGTAGAAGGATTTCCACCTCCTTAAAGAGTTGAAGCCTATTCCATGGCAGTGGCTGAATGTGATGGAACCTTTCAGAGAGCCCTTTTGTCATGAATAAAGAGGCAAACAGTCCTGAGGGATTCAGGAGAGGCTGCTCCAGCAGTTAATTGCTGTCACTGACAGCATCTTATTTTCCTTGGGAATTTATCATACTTCAGCCCCACCAAGTGCTCCTGTTAGGAGCTCTCTGTTCTAGGAGTTCAGTGGGAAGTGCTGTATCCCTCAGAGCAAAGATGCTTCAAGCATCTGGTGCAGGTGTTGACATTGAGATACCACAGTCAAATTACCCTCCAGAGCTTCCTTTTGGTCCCCTGACTCCATCTCATTTGCAGCTGTTTGCTGAACCCACAGCTTTTGAGGCACTTATGCCCCCTCATAATGTGTGTACACCATGTCTGAGTCG
The DNA here is from genome assembly GCF_027887145.1 of Ammospiza caudacuta. Taxonomy (NCBI): domain Eukaryota; kingdom Metazoa; phylum Chordata; class Aves; order Passeriformes; family Passerellidae; genus Ammospiza; species Ammospiza caudacuta. The sequence goes on along the minus strand of NC_080603.1, from coordinate 7,322,575 downwards.
TGCCTCCCAAAATGGAACATCTCAGCTTCATTAGTGTAGATAATATCCCTTATTTGCTCTAAATTGCTCTACAGGTGTCACAAAACCCTCCATGTCTGAGGACACCAAAAGGAAGGACACAAAAAATCCCTTCAAATTCAAAAATCCCTTCTAATTCACTGCCACCTTTCAGAAATATATATCTAAATTATAACCTCCTGGAGCCCATCATTGCTTCCTAATCTTTCTTGCTATTTGATCTTGCATTTGATGGCATTGAAAAGTACATTGTTTGATTTGGGTCATTTTGGATCAATCAATACATTTTACCAATTCATATAGCCTAGATGAATTCTATAAACTCATTTTTTTCTCTCCAACCAGAAAGGCTCACAGCAGTCACCCAGGAGGTCCCAGCCTTCCCATTCAGATTTTTTTTTCTTTCTCTAAATTACAGGACAATTTTATTAAATGGTTTTAGGGGAAATCCTTCTGATGTGGGGCCCTAACCCAGGACACTGGGACAACCAAGGTTTGTCGCCTTTTCTGGATCAAACAGTCAAGGCAACAGAGATGAAGGAGATTTCTACAGCCTCTCTGAAAGAGATAAAACCCTGGGTTGAAAGAGAAAGGCACCAGCTGGAGCTGCACAATGGTGTGAGCAAACCCTTCTTTAAACAGGCCTGAGTGTGCTCTCATCTTCAGTCTTGAGCTAAAGCCAGGTGAAAGGCTGGGAGAGTTAAAATTGCTCTGCCTGGAGAAGAGGAGCTTCAGGATGACCTCATTATGGCCTTCCACTGCCTGAAGGAGCCAACAAGAAATATGGAGAGAGAATATTTCCAAAGGATGGAGTGCCAGGCCAAGGGGGAATGGCTTCCCACTGCCAGAGGGCAGGGTTAGATGGATATTGGGAAGGAATTCCTCCCTGTGAGGGTGGTGAGGCCCTGGCACAGGGTGCCCAGAGAAGCTGTGGCTGCCCCTGGATCCCTGGAAGTGTCCAAGGCCAGGTTGGACAGGGCTTGGAGCACCCTGGGACAGTGGAAGGAGTCCCTGCCCATGGCAGGGGTGGAACTGGATGGGCTTAAGAGCCCTTCCAACCCAAACCAGTAATTCTATGACTCATTATACTTTCAGCACAGGACTTCCAAAGAAACACAATTTAATTTAAATTGTTACATCCCATGACTTCAAAAATTTGGTTTACAAGACATTCTTTTAGACTTCTGCCGAAAGCAACCACCGTGCTTCAAATCTGTATGGCCCTTTTACCAAAATCCCTACAGATGAACCTTAAATCCTTCCAAAATTACAATTAACTTACCTGTGGGGACATGTCCAAAGAGGTCTCAACACAGAAGATGCTTTGTCCTTCCACAAACCTCTCACCCATAGGTTCAAAAAAATCAGGATTTCCATCAAATCCACACTCAGCTTCTGCCAAGGGCTCTCAGGATCTGATGGTTCATTCAACTATGAATTCACTCTTCCCCTCTTATTCTTTTCACTCTGAAGGAGAAATCTCAAAGTTGTTCAGGTGAGAACAACTTGGGTTTAGAGATGTGCAAGGCTTGTTATATAAAAATATATGTAAGTCTCAACATTACTCCCAAATAGACATATTTGGCATAAATACACTTGAAATATATTATCTGACTGCTGCTACTTCCTTTGACCATCAATGAAAATGGAAATCTGGAGTTTCCAGCTTGTGAAAATAAAATTTAAAAGCAGTTCAAGGAAGAATTTCTTTTTTTTTCTGCAATTGATCAGTCAGGACATCATGGACAAGGAAATACAGCTGGGTTGAAAAAAGATGTCAAATATTTTTAGGATTAATAAATAGATGTCAAATGAGGATTTGCCTATTTTGTAATCTTGAAAATCAGTGGAATAACCCTCCTGGCAAAGCAGACAGAAGATGTATGGATCAAGGTATTAAAGATAACCAGATAGGAGCCAAACAGCTCTGGTAACTGAGTCACTGTGGGAAGAGTCACTTGGGATTAGGTATTAGGACTGTGCTGTGTGACCCCGACTAAAGCAGCAGTGTAACTATCCAAGGAATTTGAAGAGACTTAACACTGTGGATTATAAAGTACTTCTACTTTTGTGTCTCTTTTTTTTTTTTTTTTTTTTGTAACTGCAGTTTCAGGCGTGATTAATTATATCATGTTTAAAAGTCAGCCAAGTCTTGAAGTTACATTCCACAACAAAAAATATTAGGAGTTTAGCAAATGAATGTGCCGTCCTTTGGATCCCACTGCAAAGAATTCCTTTGGTTTGAACAGAGCTGTTGTCAGCTGAGAATCTGTCACTGGCTGGTGGTGTCCTTTCACCACCTATAAAACACAATTCATACAATAAACCCAGGTATTGCAGTGGTAATTAAAATCCAAAAGCAATTAGCCTTTTGTTTATTTCACTTGGGAACCTGACTAAAACCTAAATGAGAAAACCAAAATAAAAAAAAATCTCCAGCTTAGGCATAGTCCCAGATGCCTGAGTGATGTCCTAATTAAGCTGTATTACAGCATCACAACATGAGCCTGCCCACGTATGAATGTATAGATGTACGTGTGTGCACTTCATTATGTGCTGCACAGCCCTGACAGCCTCAACAACTCATTCCCACCATCCCAGCAAGTGGCAATTGAGGATTGAAGCACCAGAGGGAAAAAAAAAGAAAAAAGTAACCTGCCTAAGGCTTTCCTAGAAGGACTTGGGAATGTGCACATTCATCGGTGAGAGTGTGCACATTCCAAAGGCTCTGGAAGCTCCTCTTGAAGGAGATTCCTGTAGGATCTCAGGTGTTGAGGTTAGAGGCAGCCAGGTTGTGCAGAATGAGGGGAGGATGTGTCCAGGCTTTAGCAGGGAATTGCCCACACAGCCTTCATCAGGTGATAAGGGTCTCTCCTTGCCTGAGATTTGTCTCTCCTGACTGACAGAAGAAGGTGGGAAATCCTTTCTTCAGCCCCTCAGAGGTGACCCCACCAATGGAATTTTCATCCTAGTATGGCCTGGATTGGAAGGGACCTCACAGCTCATCTCATGTCACCCCTTGCCATGGACAGGGACACCTTCCACTATCCCAGGCAGCTCCAAGCCCTGGCCTTGGACACTCTCAGGGATCCAGGGGCAGCCACAGCTTCTCTGGGCACCCTGTGCCAGGGCCTGCCCACCCTCACAGGGAAGTGGGTTCAAAAGTCCTTGGATATCATCGTATGAATGAACTCCAGTATTTTGGAGTCTACTCCCAAAGAGTGTTGGCTTCACCCTTCCAGAGCCTTTTGAAGCTGAAGCAGACGAGGCTCTTGGCAGGAATTAGAGACATCCACAATTAGGTTCTGGCCATGGGTGCAATGTCTAAATGGAAACAAGATAGGAGAAGGGCTGTTTTCCAGCTGCAGTTGTGCAGACCTCCAAGCAGCAAAAAGGGAAATGAATTATTTCTGAAGGACACCAGGCCCAAAAACCCCTCTGGAAATGCTGTACCCAGCCTCAGACTAAATAATACATTGATGACATCAACTGCTTGACTGTGGAATTCAAAGTCACACACAGAAATATTCCCATGCATAAAAATAACACCCAGCCTCTTTCCTTGTGCATTATTAATATCAACCCCCTTGATTTGCATAACTGCACAGTCCACATGTGTGTGCCTACAAATTCACCTGCAAATGTCTCCAGAAAAATAGCAGGATCAGTGTTTGCTGTCAGTCTGGAGTGAGGAGTAGCAGCCAAAAGAAGAATAAAACTGGGGATTGTTAACCCTAACAGAAGCATTCAGGGTTTATATTTGTTGTTTAAATGGCTCAACTGCAGTTAATAAGTCACAAGTAAAGGGAACACCTTCAGCTTACATCATTCTTTCAAGACCTTCACAGATGCCAAGCAAGGAAGGCACCAGTGATAAACCAGTTGTCCCATGGGAGAGGTGGGAAGTTCTCAGTCCTTCCTGTTATGGCTGGGAAAGAAAGGGAGAGGGATGAAGTGTTGGAATCACCTGATTAACCCTCCCCAAAATAGCCACTAATTACCCTTTTAAAGGAGCTCCTCCCCACACAGCAGTTTGGTGACAGATTTTTTTGTGCGCTGGATCTACCCAACCCCAAGGGATGACACACCCAGCCTAGTGCCACCTGTGCCACACTGGTGACTCCTCCAACACTCCATTTGGGTGTCACTTTGCAGAGCAGACACTGCTGGAAAAAGCACGTTGTGTTATCAGCTCCAAGCCACTCTCAGATCCCCCAGCCAGGAGTCTGGCCCTCGTGCTCCAGGCCTTTCCATTCCCCAGCACCCTCTGCCAGTGGCCGGCATCCAAAACTGGCCCAGCATTCCAGAGGGAGAGAGTCCATCTGGCTTTTCTGAGAGGGGTTTTAACTGCTCAGATGCTTTCCAAGAAGTCTTTTGCAGACCAAACAAGCTTGACTCCCTGAATTTTATAGATGCGTCCCAGCTACAGTTCCCACTTCGAGCCATTTTCCCTTCTCTGTGGGTACTGAAGGAGCCTTCTTCATAACTCTATTCTCATACAATTACTTCAATGCTCATAATTTGTGTTGAAACCAATCAACTCTTTGTCCTATTTGTTATAATCCCTCCTGACACATCCTTCCACCTCTTTTCCTGTTTTTTCCCCAAGTAGCCCTTAAGCAGAGAGGTTTGGAATGCAGGAGCCAGCCCAGCTCTGACCAGGACACCCATGTACAGCGCCACAGAAGTCCTTTGCACCCTGAATTATTTTATGACTGGCATTAAACAAGTCTCAATCTCCATGTAGCACCATCCAATGAGAAAAAATAAAGGTATTTTCACTGCAAGGCCAGAGACTCTGTGTTTTCCCTGCTTCAATCCCCCTTTTCTAATGCCAGGAGCATTTCAAGGCACAGGAGAAGCCACCAGCTATAACAAGAACATGCCTGGTAAAGCTTCCCCACCTCCAGCCAGCTGGGAGCCCATACAGCAGCTAAGCCCTATCCAGGGGTTTATGTGGAGCCTTTGTGCTCCATTTAGCTCACAGTGAACCTCCCAAAGGACATTTTCAGGGAGTAAATGCACCGAGAGGTTCGTGCTTGCAATTCCATGAAGCCCAGTCTCAGGGATCTCACAGCACTATCTGCTACTCCCCTTCCAGAGCTTTATTTTCACACTCTCTAAAAAGTCAAAAAATTAGCATGAGCTTCCACCACCCATGAAAGAGTTAATCCAAATCACCTGGATGTGAGCAAAAAAAATCCACCAAACTCCAAAAAGATCCCAGATATTACTGCAGCTTTTCCCTTTTCTGTTTCCTCCATCTTCCTCCACCTCCAAAACATTCATTTTGCTCTTCTCTCTGATGGAAGAATGAGCTCAAGCTGAGAAAGGGATAAAATAAACCCAAATAAAAAAAATAAAGAAAATAAAAATAAATCCATAACAAACCCCTCTCAAATACTCACCCTTCAAAAGGATAAAATGGTTTCAATTTTGGGCTGTCTCGTTCACTTCCCTCCCCCTCCCTCCCTAGGTGTATATCCATATCTGTAGATTTAGAGAGGGGTTTTTTTTAGTATTATTATTTAGTTAATATGAATTACAGGCCTCAAGCTGCCTCCCCTCTAAACCCAAAATGAAGCAGCTCTCTTTTTTCTCCCTTTTTTTTTTTTTTTTTTCCCCCTCTTCTTTCCCCCTCACCAACACGATTTACATTCTCAATGTAATGTATTAAAAAGTTGACAGGGCCGAAAGGATTCACATGATGTCGGCTAAGAAACCCAATTTCCATGATGAATTGCCCGGAGCCCCTGAATCACAAACCATTTTTTCCGCTGCTCAGAAGTTGATTTTTTTTTTTTTTAAATCTTCTTAAAGCTTCTCTCCTAATCTTCGGCTAGAAGAGATGGGTGAAAGGATTTTTTTTTCTAAACTAAGGAAAGTATTAGCATCTTGGTTGTTGTGCATCAAATTTGAAAATGCAAGGTTAGTAATATTTCAAATCGGCTACGGTCCAAGCCACTTGATAAGTGTGCTTGCTGTCTCTGCCTGGCTCTCCCCCCTTCCCAAGTTTCTCTTGGCAGGAGCACGGCGCTACGGCAGCGGCCGCGTGCGCAAATGTGCACCGAGCATGGGGTGGGGTGCTGGGAAGGGACAGCCACCCCCAACTCCACCTCTCCTTCCTCTTGCTTCCCACTTTTTCCAGCATGGAATACCCATCCCCACAATCTGAGACGTGGCAGATCAAGCAGCACCCAAAAAATGCTCCTAAATGAGGTCTTCCTTTTGGAAAGGAGCGCTGAGCTCTTCCCTGGGTGCTGGGATTGAATCCCATGCTAAAGGACAGCCACCCCCAACTCCACCTCTCTCTCCTCTTGCTTCCCACTTTTTCCAGCATGGGAGACCCATTCCCACAATCTGAGATGTAGCAGATCAAGCAGCACCCAAAAAAATGCTCCTAAATGAGGTTTTTCTTTTGGGAAGGAGTGCTGAGCTCTTTCCTGGTGCTGGGATTGAATCCCGTGCTGGAGCAGTGTGTCCTGCAGGCACGCTGCTGTGAATATTTGTTTTTAAATGAACTCCTTCCCTCCACGGAGTTCCTGGGAAAAAAAACCTGCAGAGACGAAACAAGTCATTTTGCCCACTCTAATGAGCTATCCAGCCATTCCCAACAGCAAGGTCTTTAATGAGATTTCCCTCCCTGCTCCCTGCCTTCGCCAGCATATGAAAAACAGGAGGTGATCAAGGATTGACTCTATGGATGAAGGGAAGGACAGTTTCTTCCCTCGGTGCTGCTGCTTCCAAATAGCAGCGTTCCCATCTCTGTCATTTCTGGAGTGCTCCTGCTGCTGCTTCCCCAGGCAGCAGGAAAACCTTGGCAGCAAGAGGATGGAAATGCTGCCCAAATGCTTGAGGCTCTTGGGAAATGGCTCACTCCCCTCATGCCAGATCCAAACCCTGGGAAGATGAAGCAGCACAAACATTAAGGACTCCCAGCAGCAAGTTCTGCATACAAAGAGTGGGGTCAGGGACAGGGCTGGCAGAGCAAGGCTTTTCCAGGGAATGCACTGCATTTCCCCCTTTATGGTCCAAAACAAAAGGGATTTGAGGGACACAGAATACTGTTGTGATCTAGTAGAGGACATCCCCTCAGGCCTGGCTTAGCAGAACAGTAGCTCACAAAGGTAGCTCAAGAATTTATCCAGAAGACCCAGCACAGACCTGGGATGACCATCCAGGGCCATTACAGCCAGCAGCTTAAATACACACAAAGGAGCACCTCCATCTCTCCACTGTCAATCTGCTCCCTTTTTAGAGTCTCCTTGCATCAGCAATGATCCCAACTTCCCCTGCCTTTGGGATACAAAGGTGTTGTTAACCTGCTCCTGTAGTGTTGTCTCATTTTGGCCACAGCTCTCCACACCTTCCTCCCTCTGCACTCACAACCTCTTTTAGCTCTTCCACTACATGCCTCAAGGCAGGGAGTCAATTGTATCCATCATTTTGCATATAAATTTCTCCCCGTGTGGAATAAAAAACACCTCTTTTCTGCCAGAAGAGAAGCTGCCTCAAGTGCCAGGTTTTTCTTATGGGGAGTGGTTCTGTTATGGTGTTATTGGCAGGGAGGTACTGGAATGGGGTGAGTTTCATGGCCTTGGTAGAGCTGCCACATGAGCCTCCACTATCTCTGTGTCACAGTTAGTCTTTCTCAGAAGTTATTGCACCAGCTTATTTTATTTTTACTCATAAAATCCCTCCCTGAACACCTCCAAGTTGGGGTCAGCTCTGGGAGCAAAGCCAGAATCTCAGGCAGTCACCATCAGTGCACAGAGACCTCAGGGCATCACAGATCTGCTACAGGTATTGAAAACAAGTCTGAGGACATGAGAGAGGCCATGGTGGCCCCTGGGATTCATCTGCAGTTGAGCAAGAGGAGCAGAAATCAATGACCTTGGAGACCTCTGCTCGTCACATGAGTAGAGGATCTGGAGAGGGAATATGCAGCCATTCCTGTGTGCCAAGAGCACAGCCTCAGACCCTCCACTTCCTCATCAGCTGTTCTCCCACTTGCTCTCTGGATTTATTTCCTTCAAATACCTGCCTTCTTCATGAGGAAAACATTTCCTTTTCTCCCAAATCCAGCCTCTGTATTTCAGCACCCATTTCTACCCTTCAGCACCCAAATACCTGGGTTTGGAGGTTCATTCCTAGGGTATGTTGACAAGACTCTGGACTGAAGCTTCCTAGAACCTCAAGCAAGCCCAGTTTTCTTTTCCACGGCCAATGGTTGGACTTAATCATCTTAGAGGGGTTTCCAATCTCTGTGGGTCTGTGTTTGTTGGTCTCATGCAGAGCTGTAGGATCTCTGCCCAGCAATTGACTCAACCTCTTTCCCTGGTGCCAACATTACAGGGAGGTGATCCTGAGGATTAGGTCCCAAAGATAACCCTGATATTCCTTTCTTCCAGGGACAGAAGCTGATTTTAATGCCCAATGTTGGGCAGGTCTTAAACTCAAGAACATCATGAGCAATTCCAGCCCTTACAGGTTTAGGAAAACACAGGAATTCAGCAGCCAGCCTTGGGAACTGATCAAGCAGAGCTCGACTCCTGCAATCATGACACTTCCCTGGATTTAGCACCAGGAGCATGCTTATGAAGCAGCAGCAGGAGAGCAATGACCCCCTAGGCATCTCCAGGAGCTAATCCAGTCTCCTCAGGCTGACGAAGGCTCCCTCCTGTGCCCTGAGCTCTCAATCCTGCACAGTTCTGCCTCACAGAGGGCTTGGGGGAGACTCCACATCTCACTGCCCCCCAATCCTAGCACAGAGCTCACAGCACCCCCACACCCAGACAAAGGTATGAGAGAGCTGATGCACATCACACCAAGATGAGGCAGAGCTTGAGAGGATGGTCAGGACACCTAGAGAAGGTGAGAAACATCACCTGTGATTGCTGGAGCATGGCAGACCACATACACTGAAAGCATTTCATCGTGAGACCTGTGTAACTTAAGGAGTTTTCCTGTGTATTCCAAGGGTTTGAGCAAATTATAACAGGCAAAAAAAGCCCAGAGAATCAACTCAAATGAAGTCACCAAAACTCCAGTTATAGCAGGGAGAAGTGTGGAAGAGTTTTTCTTAAATGCAGTGTGTGTACTGCCATCTTTGAGGGAAGCTGTGCCTCCCACTATCCCAAGAGCCAAGCAGGTAAATGCACATTCCCAGCATCCTGACAAGCTACAGAATCTTTTCAGGACATTTTTCCCTCTATGGCTGAAACATATCCTGTGATTTTTTACTATTTGCCTGCTCTCCACTCACCAAATCCTTGGAAGCTCTTTAAAAACAGCACAGCAAGAGTCATCCTTCTCCAGACAACACCTTCATCCTTCTCCAGACAACACCACGGAACTCAAATGGCCTCTGTTTCCCTTGGGATTCACCAAAAGTATCACATTTTGTATAATGCATTCACAAAAAGCAGCTGGATCATGAAAGCATGAGTGACAGCATGTCCACGGGAGAAGTCAAGTCTCTCCATGTTTTAAACTAAGTAAGAGATGTTTGGATTTGATATTAGGAAGAAATTCCTCCCTGTGAGGGAGGTGAGGTGCTGGCACAGGGTGCCCAGAGAAGCTGTGGCTGCCCCTGGATCCCTGGAAGTGTCCAAGGCCAGGTTGGAGGGGTTTGGAGAAATCTGGGACAGTGGAAGGTGTCCCTGTCCCTAGGAGTGGGACTGGATAGGATGGTTTTTAAGGTCACTTCCAACCCAAACCATTCCATGATTTTATGGTTGGGTGTCCAGCTCAGAATTTGCTTCCCACCCAAGCTTTAAATTTAGTTGCATTCAGAGCTTGTCCCATCTGGATTATGTTTTTCATCTATAAATTTCAAAGTACTGGGAAGTTCTTAGTTTGACAACCAGCAAGTCACACACAGCAGGGTCATTCCAACGAGGTTGCACCGGTACCACACAGCAGGAAGCTCCACTACTGTCCAAGGTGGGATGAGCTGGGAGCCAAGGGTGATCCCAGAAAAAGCAGTGCCCTCACTAACCCTGGCACAGCCCCTCAGCACCACAGAGCCCACCCTGTGCTGGTAATGGACACCTGACACAATGAGGAGCTGGACCAGCCCAAGGCCCACCCCAAGAGTCCCCTCAAAAAATGGGCTAAAGACAAGCTAAACCCAGCACACATTCCAGCCCTACCCAGGAGAAAGGCAAGACTGGTGGCAAGCAGACTTACAGCAGGGCCTTTGCCAGGAGCATACACCCAGGTCTGGGCTTAAATGGAGTTCTTGATTCCATGGGCAGCTGGGTGTGTGTGGGGCAGGGTCCCAGGTGAACCTGCTCAGAGCAGCCAAGAGGCATCAGGACACTCAGGGCTCTGGCTTTATGCCAGGGCTGTCCACAATACCAGGGCTGGCTCCCTTTTAATCAGCTTCTAAATCTATGAAAATGCACAGAGAGCGTTGAAAAGTCTCTATTCCTTATTAAAAACACGCCTGGGCACTGAGAGGTTGGAAGACCATCCTGCTTCAAAGTGTGGCACAGAAATGCCTCCTCCTTCCCAGGAGCCCAGGATCCCTACCCAGCTTCTTGGCCTCCTTGCTATGAAGGACAGAAAGACAAGGGAGGAGAATGTTTCCCAGCTCAGCCTCGGGCTGCTGGGGGAGCACCAGGAGCCTCAGCCTCCTGTCCAGCCCTGCTGGCCGGGCAGAGCTCCGAGGGTGCTCCGGGACCTCAGGCAGCTGCCGGTGACTGCAAAGACAGCAGCAGCCTCCAGTGGCCAGCTGGCAAACAGCACCAGCGTGGCAGCCTGGACAGTGTCCCACACAAATGCCAGCGGGGCCTCGTGGCCATGTACCATGGCCAGCACCAGCCAGCGTGGTTTCAGCCCCATGTCCCATGGCCTACAGCACTGTGGCCTTGTGTCCAGAGTCCCATGGCCTACACCATTGTGGCATTATGGCTAGCATGGTTTCATCCCCAGTGTCCCATAACCAACATCAGTGTGTCCAGTGTCCTCAGCCAGCACCAGAGCGGCATTATGGCCAGCATGGTTTCATCCCCAGTGTTCCATGGCCCACACCACTCTGGCCTTGTGTCCAGTGTCCCTCAGCCAGCACCAGAGTGGCCTTATGGCCAGAGTGATTTCATCCCCAGTGTCCCATGGCCCACACCACTCTGGCCTTGTGTCCAGTGTCCCCCAACCAGCACCAGAGTGGCCTTATGGCCAGTGTGGTTTCATCCTCAACACCCCACAGCCAGCACGAGTGTGGTTTTGTGCCCAGCTGTCTCACAGCAAAGACCAGTGTGGCCTCACACCCAACACTCGTATCCGAGGTCCCACAGCCAAAACCAATGAGGCCTTGAGTCCTATGGCCAACACCAATGTGGTTTCATCCTCAATGTCCCACTGCCAGCACCACTGTAGCCTCATGTCCAATGTCCCCTGGCCAATGCCAGTGTGGCCTCACTCCTGATGTCCCACAGACATCCCACAGCCATCCCACAGCCACCAGACATGGTCTCATGTCCAGCACGCCATGAAAATACCAGTGTGGCCTCGTGTCTGATCACCCACAGCCGACACCAGTGTGGCCTCACACAGCAAACACCACATCAGTGTGGTTTCATCCCCAGTGTCTCATGGTGAATTCCAGTTTGGCCTCACATCCAGTGGCCCAAGGCCACTATCAATGTGGCCATGTATTCAACATTCCCTGGTGAACACCAGTGTGGCCCTGTTCCTGACATCCCACAGCAAACACCAACACAGCCTCGCACCCCAAGTCCTACAGCAAACACAGGCATGGCTGTGCACCCTGTGTCCTCCATGTGGCATGTCCCCACCATCCCTCCTGTCAGATCCAAGCCCTCAGGGGCTCACAGTTGGCCCAAAGCCAGAAAGGTGTCAACCATTGAATCATGGAATCACTAAGGTTGGAAAAGCCCTCTGAGATCATCGTGTCCAACTGTTCCTTCAGTGCTGCCAAAGACACCACTGACTCATGTCCCCAAGTGCCACATCCACACAGTTTTAAAGCCCTCCAGGGATGGGAACTCCACCACTGCCCTGCACTAATGTCCCAGGGCTGGACAACACTTCTGGGATTAATTTTTTCCCAACTAATCAATCTAAACCTCCCCTGGTGCCACCTGAGGCCTTTTCCTCTTGTCCTGTCAATTTTTTCTGGGAGAAGAGACCAACACCCCAATGAAACCCTTTTTACCAAAAGGCAGCTTCTTACGATGAAAGATGACTCTCAGTCCTCAGTGCCACTGTGTCACCAAGGCCCTCAGTGACCTCACAACATTGCTGTGCCTGCTCCAGGTCCCCAGGTCTTCACCCTGGTTTTCCTTCTCTGCTGCACAGGGAACACCTTGCAGAGAAGGAGCCCACCCAGGTGCCTGGACAAGCTGCAAAAGAGGAGTGGATGAGTTGTTTCCTTGTTGTCTGTTTTCCCTGAGTCCTTTGAAATAATCACAAACACAGCAATTATTGCAAAGATAAAATGCCAAGGATTACAGAATCCTCACAGGCAAAGCTCTCCATCAATTAACTAAACCAAGGCTTGCTGTAAAATATAATCCACACAAGAAGCCACAGCAAGAGAGAATTAATTTTTTTTTAAACACATAGCAAATAAATATTTGTGGAAGAAACTGATGGGAAGGAGAGAGGAGGGATTTTTGTCAGAGATCAGTATCATTTTGGGTAGTTGTATGCCACATGCAAGCACCAAAAATGTCTCAGCATGGAGCAAGCTATGGCACAGTGTGAGGTTTCAGATGTAACTGAGGGACTTGGGGGTGTTGTGAGTTTTGGGGTAGCCCACACAAAAAAGATGGGTCAGGATTTTTTAAAGTAGTGCATAAAATTGGGTTACTCAGTCCAGTTTAGGGACACAGGGCTGGAAGAGCTCTCTGGGATCATCAAGTCCATCCTCCCTCACCCTGTTTCATACTCTCCTCACTCCCCGTGTCAGCACAAACCTCATTCCTCTCCAGGGAGGGCTGAGTCTGGGGGATGGTGGAGGGGCTCCTCCCCAGGCCCCTGCTCTGCCATCAGGAACGAAGGAACTGAAGTTGAAGTTTCTCCCAGTTCAGCCCCATTTCTCCCAGTATCATCATCCCCTTGGATCCAAATGAGCTGTCAACCACTCCAGTGCACTCTGAGAGAAGAGGAAGCAGCACCCAAATTTCCTGCCACAACCACAGGCTGAGTGATTAATTACTATTTTATTTAAAGTTTTGCCTTGTAACTCTAGTCAAGAATCAAACATCAATATCATGGGATCAGAGAATCATGGCATGGTTTGGAAGGAACGTTAAAGCCCATCTCATCCCCTGCCGTGGGCAGGGACACCTTCCACTGTTCCAGGTTGCTCCAAATCGTATCCAACTGCCCTGGAATACTTCCAGGGGGAGATGTTGACCTGAAGTGAGCATGTATCCTTCTGGAGAGCCCAAAACCAGCACATCTGGCAGTGGTGGGCACTGATGAGCACCACAGGGCTTTGGAGACACATCCACTAAAAGCTGTGGGCTCCTGTGACACTTGGGATTGCACCTGTCTGGGAGCCAGCTGGGGTAGATGTGCCACACAGCCTCAGCACCAGGCTGGCACCTGGAATAAGGATAACTGGCCCATGTGTGATGAAATTTGGGGTTATGGCTCTGATGAGCCTCTCATTTCTCTTTTTTCTCCTTTTCTCTGTCCTCTGCCAGTGCTGATCACAAAAGTCCTCAGTACTGGGAGAGCCCTGGGCTCTCCAGGCAGTTACAGCCACATCCCAAACCTCCTCTTCTGCTTTGTCTTCCTTTGGAAACCTCAAGCTCTGCTGCTGCAGCAGAGACAAACCATAAGGAACAATCAAAAAGGTGAACAAAAAAGTTGGAAACACTCTTAAATGACAGCTCAGGCTGGAAATGTGAGCCTTCTGTTTGTTTTTCTTTGTAGCCCGCCCTGAATATCCCTGCTAATTTTCTGACTATTGCTGGCATGTACAGAAGAATTGCTGATGACACATTTTCCTAACACACACATTACACAAAAGGAGATTATATTTTAGCCTCTTTTAGGGACTATAAAATCAGATTCATCCTAACGAAACAGCAAATAAAAAGGGGTTTCCCTTTTCTTCCTCAATCTCTTGGCATTTTTCCTCCTGTGGTTTTATTCCTCTCCTCCTCCCCCTCCTCCTTCTCCCCCGTTATCTGTGTTTCCTGCTCATTCCAACTTGATGACATGTTGCTGGGACAACTAAGTCTCGTAACCTTCTTAACTTTGCCATTGTTACTGCCTGGAGTGTATTTAGGAGGAGTGTTTTAATTTCTTTTCGAATGCAGAGCGCCTGCCCCATCGGAAGATATTAGAAATGGGGAAAGGGAGGGGGGGAAGCTTTTCTTCTCTAAATGTCTGCTATTCAAATCATCTCTTTTTTTATTTCCTTTAAACCCATCATTTGTATGCTGTAGGTCGCTACTTTAAAACCCGGCTCGCTGTTGCTGAAAGGATCACCCGTATAATGATGTCATCCATATTCAGCTGGAATCTTGGCTCTGCTGGAGCCCAGCGCTTCCCTCCTCTCCCGCTGGAAGCTCAGCCGCAGGCTCCCCACTGCTCTGCGCTCACCTGGAATTTCCCAGCGGGAATGAGCGTGCTCGGATGTGTATTGGTATCACCAATACTGGGGACGGGACGTGCCTTGGCTTGTCTGGCCCTTTGGTGCTGAACTAAATAGTGGCACTGTGGTGTTTCACCCCACACACACTTTTGGCTGGCTGGGTGTGTGGTGTTTCACCCCACAGACACTTTTGGCTGGCTGGATATTGCAGCTGAGCACTTGGAGACAAGTACAGCATGCAGGAGCTCCAGTGGTGATGGGATGGAGCTTCCTCCCGTGAAGGGGCTGCTCCTCAGCTTTCCCTCTGATGGAGAAGATTTAAGATGATGGTGAAGGAAAGGAGTCAGTTCTGATGGAGGGTTTTAATCCAGAGTTTTATTCTGGCCCACAGACCTCTGAATTCAGCAACAGCTCCAACAGAACTCCCTAAACTGTGTGGTTGTTCACTCTTTTACCCAGGGGAGGGGAGAAGGGAAGGGGTAGAAATCCCACCAACCAGGTACAGGAGAGGAGTTAAGGGACAGAGGACACCTGGATGGCCCAATGTCTCCTCAGGAGTGGGGTGTCTTTTGTATCTGCCCAATCACCCAACGCCCTTCTGGAATGCCAGGATTGACAGACAGTGCTTGGCAGGGGTCAAGGTGGGGAAAGGAGAGGTGACTGACACACCTGGGAGGGATCATCAGGGGAGGAACCAGGGTTCTGAGGTAAACCATGAAATCACACTGCAACAGATAAGGGAGGAAGGGAGTCCTGGCACATGTTAAAATGCCATGATGCACAGTTTATAGAGCAGGAAACAATAAAACACCTGGCTTGGAGACCATCCTGGGGGAAGGTCCTTCCTTGGGGTCATCCCACACAGGAGAAGCATCTGTTGCCACTGACATCGCAGGAGAGAGAGCTGGGGGTGCTAACCTGGAGAACAGAAAATTCCAAGGAGACCTCAGAGTCCCTTCCAGTGCCTAAAAGGGTTCCAGGATAGTTGAAGAGGGATATTGGACAAGGGCCTGGAGTGACAGGACAAAGGGGAATGGCTTCCCACTGCCAGACACTAGGGTTAGATGGGATATTGGGAATGAATTCTTGGCTGTTATGGTGCTGAGGCCCTGGCACAGGCTGCCCACAGAAGCTGTGGCTGCCCCTGGATCCCTGGAAGAGTCCAAGGCCAGGTTGGACAGGGCTTGCAGCAACCTGGGCTAGTGGAAGGTGTCCCCGCCCATGGCAGGGGGTGGAATAGGATGGGCTTTAAGGTCCCAACCCAAACCATTCTGGGATTCTCTGACTGGGTCTGTCCTGCCTGTCCCAGCCCTGCCAGCCTGGGAAGAGGCAGGTTTCACACATGCAGCAGTATCTCAAACCCACCTGGATGCCTCCTGCCCACTCTAGCTTGTCTTTATTAAAATCCTAATTGTACACATGTCGTGCACAAAATCCCCCAGCCCCTTCCATGTCAGCCCTGATGTTTCCCTGACACACTCATTGTACCTGGATCAATGCTCTGTTAGCAACTAATTGATCTTTTATTAACATATAATAACTTACTTATTAAATAGAAATTAAAGACTTAATTGCAACACTTAATCTAGAGTCGCTCAGTATATCACCCTCATAAGCATAATGTATAATTTAATTAATTGACAGAGCTGATAATAGCATGTCATCTGTCACCAGTTCTCCTGACCTGGGAGTCGGTTATGCAGCTGGAGGTGTTTGCCATGGATACAAACACGGGGCTCTCCCAGGAATGCTACCATGGGATTTGGGACATTCTGGGTCATTATGCCCAGCACAGACACCTGCAGGTGATCCCCCTCCTGCCAAAATGCACTCAGGGTCATAAATCCATTCTGAGGTTTATCTGTGGAGAAGGAGAAGCTGATGAGATGGACCAGTTCACCCCAGTGCTCTCCAGTGCTGGCAGGGGAGGATGCAAGGACATGGCTGTGCTGCCTCTCTGCTCCCTCCAAGCAGAGATTTTTCTCCAAAAACAAGATTTGAGCAGCATCCCCCAAGTGGGAAGGTGGTCCCACATTCCTTGGACCAACAAAACAGGGATTTATTTTCCCACTGGTCACTATTCCTTCTGTGCCGGCTAAAATTTGGGTCCACGCACCATTTTTCACAGCCAGGCACTTACATCCTGCTCCCCCTTCCCCATCACCATCTCCCAGCAATAAAGAATTTCATTTTAAAAACTGAAAGATTTAATTTAAAAATACAAAATGGCAAAGGGAGGGTTTTTTAAATAAAAAAATAAAGGTAAAGAGATGATGGTTGGAACAAAATGTTCTAGAAGAAAGCTGTTCCCTTGGGGTTTCTTTTCTTTAAGCTTTGCATATTACAATTTGAAATTTTTGTAAAGAGATCCCCATTTTATATTCACACTGGTAGCCTGAATTTAAATATCTCTCTCACCTGAGATTAATACAGGCTTCACCCTGAATTACTTCCCAGCTCTGAAGTACAGCTCTGGAGAGCTCAACTCTCCACAAATTCACTTCTCTTTTAGAAGCATAAAAGCTTATGAAATATATGAAATATTAAAATAGCATGTGTGCCAGGGCAGAGAGGGGGAAGGGAAGGCTGGGTCAGTGCAGGGGGGCTCCTTTGATATGAAAACACACTTTTTCCTCAAATGAAACCACGGATCTGTTAGCGCAGGACAAGAGCCCCATTAAACACTGGAGGCAAAGATTTGAGCCCACAGGATGATGCTTTTCTTTATTTTATTTGATTATTAAGCCCTGCAATCTGCTTTGTGTGGGACAGAAATCACCATTCCCCTCTGCAATAGAAAATATCAAGTTTCTCTGGAGCAAAACAAAGGTTATAAACAAAGTTGTAAATGCTGATTCCTTGTCAGGCCAACTCAATAATAACAAAATCCACCTGAAGAAGGGAAAATACCTTGTTTAGATGCTGAGCACCCATTAGCTGATTGCCACAGAAATCTAGCAGTTTATAAAAGGATTTAGCCCCTGAGGAGCTGTCAGGCTGGTGGGAGAGGCTGGCTGGCACAGCAGCAGGGTGGGCAGGGCAGGAAGGGCAGGAGGACATCCTGGTGCCCCCACATGGATCTCCTCTCCTCCTGGGCTGTGCCATTCCCTGTCTGCTACCCTGGTTTTACAGGCTGGAGGATCATGGTGCTGTGAAAACCAGCCCCTGCTCACCCTGAGTTTCCTTTCATCCTCTGTATCTACAAAGAAATCAACTTCATCAAATTCGGAGGGAGTTGGTCTTTTAAGTCCCTTCTAACCCAAACCATTTCATGAAAATTAAGCTGTTTTCTTCTCAAACACTTGCTGGTCCCTGGTAGTCCCTCTCACTGTCCCCATTTCTCCTTTTCCCCTCTTTGGTGTTTTTCCATGTCCTTTCTCCCTGGCTGCCCCTGCCAGCCTGCACAGCCCAAAGCAGGAGCCCTGTCAGCTGGCAGGGAGGACAGGAGCCAGGACAGGTAGGGTGACACAAGGTGGGACCTCCTGGAGACCCAACACTGCTCAAATAAATTGTCAGGAGCTGGAAGTCCTGCAAATCCCTGTTTGCTCATGAGTGGAAGATGGTGTAGTCACAGTCACAGAATTGTTTGGGTTGGGAGAAATTTAAACTTCATCCATTCCCACCCCTGCCATGGGTGGGGACATCTTCCACTATCCTGGGTTGCTCCAAGCCCCGACTAACCTGGACTGGGACACTTCCAGGGATCCAGGGGCAGCCACAGCTTCCCTGGCAGCTTCTTTGTGCATCTGCAGTGAGCACCAAGCCCAGGAAATAGTGGCCCATCTCCAGTTTGGGACATCCTGGATGTCCCCAAGGTAAACGTGGTGGCTGCCAAAGTCAACTGGACAGGCACATCTTGGGAGATGTCATGATGTCATCACAAGGTTTGCTCTTGATAGAACAAGAAGAAATAGTTTCAAGCTGAATCAGAGGAGGTTCAGGTTGGATCTTTTATTATGTCTCTCCAGCCTTGGCACAGCTGCCAGGGCAGTGGTGGAATCTCCATCCCTGAAGGGATTTAAAAGCCATGTGGATGTGGCACTTGGGGACATGGGTTAAAGGTGGCTTTGGCAGTGCTGGGGGAGCAGCTGGACTCAGTGATCTCACTGACCGTTCCAAGCTAAACCTTTCCATGATTCCATGATTCTACAGTGGTTTCTCTTCTCTGCAGCATTTCCCAGGTGCCCAATGATCCATGTGAGCTGTTCCTGGGGAAGGTCCCCAGTGCTGCGGCACAACGACTTCAGTGCAGCTGCTCCATTCTGCCAGCTGCAATAAATTCCTTTGCTGGCGCTGCTCGTCTGAATCGAATGTAGTTTATTTCATTTTAAGAAGTCCTTTTTCTTTTTTTTTTTTTTTTTCATTTCAGGAAAATGAATGTTAGAGCCAGATAAGAAACTATAGTCTGCTTTCAAGAAGGTTACAAGAAAACTGCATCTTGCATTACTAATCCTTTATCTTTCATGTTAACAAAAAGATTACTGACATATTTTTGAATGAAAGAAAATAAAATAGCAAATGCATCTAAAGAACTGTGTAACTTTCATGCAACACACAAATCGGTTGTTAAACGGGGCAAAAAAAAGAAGGAGAATGAAGGGAAAATTCATAATACATTTCCCTTTGTAAAGTGAGCAAATCAACTTTCTATAATAAGAGAAAACTAGTGGAGGACTAGAAGATGTTCCTTTCATGAGCAGAAAACCATGCTATTTTTGCCAGAGGCTGGATTCAGGCAGCAGAGAAGGAAATCTCCCTTGCCCAGGTTTTCCAGGGAGGGGATCAAGGAGATGCCAGCCCTGGCACAGCCGTCCCGCTGCATCCCACAGCTCCTTCCAGCAGCTCTGGCTCCAAAGAGCTGTGGATCTGCCCAAACTCAGAGGTGGGGGAACACATCCCACCACAGGGACATGTCCAGGACAGACAGCCATCAAAGAGAGCCTGGATGGTGGCACGTGGAGCTCACAGCAACCCTGCCTAGTGGAAGGTGCACCTGCCCATGGCACATTGGAATGAGATGAGATTTAAGGTCCCTTCCAACCCAAACCATTCTGGGATTCCATGATTCAATGATCTCTGTCCCCCCTGCACCAAATCCACCGGGGAGGATCTCTCTGGTGTTTCTCTCCCAGTCCCAGCCCTGATCTTCAGCCCTGCTACTCCAGAAGAAAACATCCCCCTTGCCTTGGCACAGAGTGCTTCATTAGGAAACCCGTAATTGAATTCCCTGACCATTCAGTTCTAAAACCCCTTTGATCGAGAATTAGTTAATTACATTGGGCCCGGTCTATTCCTTGTCACAAATTTTGCCCATGTCCCCCAGATATGCGGCGGCAGGATCCGCTCCGCATTGTGTCCTTTGAAACGCATTTAGGAGCCTTTGAAGCTCTCCCCCCTTAATGACGCATTGTTCCTTAATAAGTTGCCTGTAACGTTTCCCCATTAGGAAATAGCTGTCTGCGGCTCACTTGGGCTTCAATGAGGAATAATAATCCAAATGTAATTGATAATGTTGGAGAATAATCGGGGAAAGGCGCTACCTGGGGAATGGGCTGGAGCGGGGCGCAGGGGGAGAGCAGGGTCACCGCAGCCTCCCCGCCACCGCCCGACCTTGGGCGCGCTCGCCCCGCCACAAAATCCGTTTGACTTTGAGCCAGGGGCTCGATCAGGACTCAGGGAGCCTGATAAGAGCCAGGGAGATCACAGGCGGGGAGTGTGGGCAGCCGGCCCTGCCCCCAGCACGCCGGCTCCCCGGGAAGGTGAGAGGAGATAAGGAGCATCTGGAAGCGTGGCAGCGCAGGAGGCAGATCGGGAGATAACGCTGAGATGGGCAGATCACGCTCGTCTCGCCAAGGACGGCCTTAATGGGGCGGGTGGGGGGTTCCGCAGAGGAAGGTGGGAACGACCCTTCCTTCTTCTCCTCTAAGACCGGAGCCCTCTCTCCAAGCAGCAGCAGCTCAACAAAAAATGCTTACACCAGACTTCCAAAAAAAACATCCTTTTTCCTAAGGTCGCACCCTGCAGCAGCAGCACCGGAGTGGGGCTCTGCCCAAAAAACCCCCAGAGCTGCTTCCTGGGGTGTCCAGCCCTCCCAGGCATCCTACATCCAGGCCTTCTGCAGCTCCCAGCCATAGGGATTTGACCCTTCCCTTTGAAATAATTGTTGTTTCCCCTTCCAAAATGACGAGGTCTCAAGCGGGAATCTGCCAGGTGTGACTTCCCCTTGTGGCTCTGCAGATGCCCTGTCCCGGAGGGCATCTGTAGAATCTGGGCAGCTGTAGGATCACACTCCTGCCATGGGACATTTTCCTTGTTAAACATCCATGACACCAAAGAATTTGGACCAAAAAAAAAGCTTAAAAACCATAGGGAGGTGACCTGGATATGTAGGAAATCCAGTTGGGAATACCTGCCTAGCCAGGCAGGAGCGTGCAGGGAGCAGGAACAGAGAGCAGGAGAGGAGCTCCTGCCCAAGCTCTGTCCCAGCTGGTCCAGCTGCTGCAGGAAGGTGGAAGGGGATGCTGTTCCCAACTCTTCCCTGCCTCTTCACCCCCACAGCCTGCCCTGGTTTTCCCTCTGCAGGGAGGAAGGGAGCCCATGGGCACTGCCAGCCCCAGCCCAGCACATCCCTCCTGCCAGGGCTCAGGCAGATCCCACAGAACGCTCCAGGCACGCGTGGAATTTGGTTTCCAAGAGAAACTGAGCTGAGCTCAGTCGCACAATTAACCAGGTGGAACATAATCAGGGCTGGGAATTCTCAGAGCTTCCCCTCCCAGCATCACCCACTGGAGGTGCTCAGCCATGCAGCGCTTCTCGTAAAAACTGACATCAAATCCAGAAAGTTTAAACAAAAGAGTTAAATATTTCCCTTTCCTTCTCCATCCAACCCCAAAACACTGAATTTAGGAGTTGGGAAAGCATCGGTTTGCTTTAACTCCTTACCAAAATAACTTTTAATTGCTGTTTTGCTCCTTCAGCAGCCGCCCCCAGCCCTGCTCCCCGCACAGAGCTCCGGGCGCACGGTCCCCGCTCTTGCACATCCCTCTGCCTGTACATCCTCCTGCACATCCCTCCTGCACATCCCTCCGCTCTGCCTTGGAATCTGCTCCTGCCGCTCATCCCTCGCAAGGTCTCGTCTCTTCCATTTGCTTCTATTGCCCTCTGCTGGGCTCTGGCAAAGGGAAGGATGGCGTCCTGGGAAGTGCCCTCTCCTCTCCTTTACCTCAGCAATTCTAGGAGATCTCAGAGCCCTATTTGAGGTGCCAGCATCCCTCGAGGCCGTGCATACATCCTGGAGAGGCAGCTCCCTCCCATGGCACCATTCACACACTCACAGACACGGCCAGCCCGGCACCTCTGGGTGACAGGACACGTGAGACTGTGGCCAGACACTGATGGGGTCTCCAGAACATCTGTATGAGAGATACAAACCAGCTCCATCTCTCCCCGCCCAGATTTGGGCCACACTTTCCCCATGATGTCTCAGGTTTCAGCTTTTATCTTTTTCAGATTCTGTACTGCTTTAGTGTGTAGGTCTGGGCTTCATATGAGGGGATGGTGAGCTCTCTGCACAGAGTAGGGAGACAAAACAATTCCTTCTCTAGCTGGGGACCAAAGACAAATGATCCAAATCTCAGGCCCAAGAACATAAACAACGGTGGAATGAAGAGAGAAAAACAAGCAGGATGGGACTGCATGGGCTAAACTGGAACGGGACAATTAACTCCAATGTGCAAATAGAGCAGAACTGATCAAAGTGAGAGACCCCATGCCTGGCCGTGCATTTTGGGACCATTTTGGTTCATCTTGGGTGCAGCACTGGCTGGGTTCCTCTGTTGCCCAAGGTGTATGTATTGAGGAGACCCTTTTAATAAATCCCTGCTTTATTCTTTAACTCTGTCCAGCCTCCGTTCTAGGTCAGCCTCACAAAGCATCGCCCACAGGCTCACAGGATGGAAGGAGCATCCTGAAACCACAGCTCAGCCAGGGCCAACAGGGAATGCACAGGGTGGGTCAGATATAAAACAGAAGAAAAACAACACCTGGGAAGTGTTTTTGCCAAAACCAAAGTGGGGACTGCACTAATCTTCAGACTGCGCAGGCAGGGGTTGAGGTGGAGGCTGAATCCCTGATTCAGGGACTTGGGGTTTAGTGAGCAGATGGTGGGAAATGCAGGATCTGAAGTGGCAGGGCTCCAGGGAACCAGGTGGCAATGCGGTGCTACCCTGAGTCACAGAATCATGGAAGGATAGAATCATAAACCATAGAATCATGGAAACATAGAATCATGGAATTGTGAAATCACAGAATTATAGAATTGCTTAAGTTGGAAAAGTCCCCAAAAAGCACCAATTGTTTCCCCAGCACTGCCATGCCCAACCCTAAACCAAAAATCAAGAAAGTATAAACAAAAGGATTGAACATCTCCTTTCTCCATCCAACATCAAAACCATTAATTTTGCAGTTTTGAAAATTTTGCAGTTTTTCTATAACTTCTACCAAAGTGGCCTTGAACTGCTCTGTTTTGCCACATCTCTGTCCCTAAGTGCCACATCCACACACTTTTGGAGGATGGGAGGGAGAGACGGTGGCTCTCATCCAGGAATGATCTTTGCTGGAAGAACAAAGATGCATCAAGGTGCTGACACCTTGAGACCAAGGAGCATCAGCAACACCAAGGGAAGACCCACAAAACCCTGAGGACCTTGGGAAAAGGAGGGAAAATGGGAGCCTGGGCTGGTTATAGTGGCTGTGTCCCACTGTCAGGGCCTATGAGCAGTTTGGGGGGGAGCAGAGCTGAGTTTGAGTGTCCCACTGGGGCTGTGCAGCAAATTCCAGATCAGATCCCAGAGATGTGCTGCCCCATCTCAGTAACATCCGTGCCCCACACTGGGCCACCAGCCAGCTCAGGAAAGGAACAAGTTGGCAGCATTCAGAGGAATATTCTGTAGGCACACAGTTTGTGGTGATTGGGGTGGGGCTGAGCCCCAATGGGCACAGCTGTGAGCAGCAGGTGAGCAGCACTGACAGCAATGAGCCAGGGAGTGCCCAGGGGCACTGACCAACCACCAAAGGGAACAGAGGGCACACAGGTGCAGGGCATCAACAGGAGGGGATAAAAGGCTGGGCTAAAGAACAAGAGGGGCAGAGCTTGCAGCCTTCTGAGGAGGTAAGGTGTTGCTCTGTATGGGTTGAAGTGGTCTGAAATTGTGTGGTGATACTCTGTGTATGGTGGATGTCTCTGAAAATATTCTTCATTTCCAAGCATATAATTTCTGTCCTCTGGCAAAATAACACCCCCCTCACCTTTTGCATTTTGTCAGGCTGAACCCAAGGTGGAAAAGGGAAGAAACTGGAGACCATTGCCCTTTGACAACTGGGGGGATTTCAGCAGCAGAGGGGCTGTGGGGGCAGATTGTGGCTCCCCTGTCTGCCTCCAGAAATGGAGGAAAGGGATGGGCCAGCCAGGACAGGTCAAGGAGCAGGAGAAAGGACCAGGCTGTCCTGGAATCCACTGGGAATGACCAGTTCTGAGGGGGTGTTCTTTCCTCCTTCAACACAGTGCCATCTCCCACCATCACCCCATCCCATCCAGACCCGCTTTCCCCAGCAGCTGGAGAAAATCTTTGGAGGAGACTGGCACAGGAAGGAAAAGAGGGAAAAATTACAGCAGGTCCTTGGGCACCAAGGGGATGGAAATGAAGGTGACTTCAAAATTTCCAAACCAGCCTGTGTCAGGCAGGCTGAGGAGGGGGGAGAGACAGACAGACACCTGCCTGGAGGTCTCTGCTTCCAAAAGTCCTCACACACCCACCGGATTAGGCATGATGGAGGAGAGGAATGACTTATACCAATTAATTCCCAAAGTGTAATTAACATCTGGGCCTGCTCCATGTGATCCCCAGCTGCTAATGAAGCATGGCACCGCTTTAATTCCTGCTACGCCGCACCATCTTCTCATTAAATCCAGGAGCAGGTTCCATCACATTTCCCTTAGAGGGAAAAAGGGAGAGACAGAGAAATGGAGCAGGATTTGTCTCAATGAAATATGATAGATTAGAGTTTGCTGGATAAAGAAAGTAGGGATGGGGGGGAGGGCATGGAATGGGAAATTTCGTAGGTGTGTGCACGCGGGCATCTGGAAATTCTCTCTCCCCATGACCTCCTTACACCCCATCCATCAGCCTGGGGTTGGCTTATTCCAAGCAGCAGAGCCTTTGCTCATGTCTAACAGGCCCACCGGACACAATCTGCATGCCAATTACAGGAGCAGACCCCCTGATACTGGAGAATGGAAATTAGCTGTCAAGGAAAACCCGGCATCAGCACGGCTGCGCTCCCCGCTCATCTCCACAGGCACCCTGCTCTGCTGTGGCAGGGGAAAAATGGAAAAAGTCATCTGGAATCAAAATAAAAACTAATGGTAAAAAAAAACCACCCAAGTAGCAGTTTATTGTTATTTGTGTCGGCTGCAAATGTTGAGGACACAACGTTCACCCAAGGGCAAGAGCCTGTGTCATTGTGATATTTTATGAAAAATCCCTTCGCCCGGATTTCTTCTCCTGGCAAGGTGAGAAGTCTCAGCTTCTCCATGTTTTGCTCCTCTGGAATGTGATTTGGAGAATTGTTTACCCAGCATGTGAATTGTTTTAATTTAATGACCAATCCCAGTCCAGTTGTGCCAGGACTCTGGTCAGTCACAAGTTTTTATTATTCATTCTTGTCTAACCTTCTGATGTATCCTTTCTCTTTCTTTAGTATTATTTTAATATATTATTTATTTTCATATAATATCATAAAATAATAAATCAGCCTTCTGAGAACTTGGAGTCAAATTCTCATCTCTCACCTCATCCTGGGGACCCACAACACCCGAAGAAGCCTGGAGGACAAGGAGAAGGAGGGAAGACTTGGGATAATTGGGTTTTAAAAGTGGGGAGATCAGCAGTGAAAGGGAAGGACATGGGAAAATGTTACCTTAAGGGCAAACCAGCTCCAGGTCTGGCTCATGCAGTGCTCTGGGGTGGATGCATACAGCAACCACAGAGGTGGAGCATCCCAAACCCTTCCAGTGCAGGGCATGTGGGATGGGGACAGGGGGACATTCCCCAGAATCAGGGTGGGAGGTGGCTAGAAATGCACTGGATGGAGCTCTTACCTACAGAATTTTCATCACAACAGGGACAGCAACAGTCTCACTGTCAAAAAAAAAAAAAAAAAAACAGGAGCCAGGCTGTGCTCAAGCTGCTGCTCTTGGAGACCTTTGCATGGAGCCAGGGGGAAAAGGGGACCTGGAGCTGAGGGCTGATCCTGGAGAAATATTATGGGGAAAAATACAGTGAAAGCCAACTGTGTTGTTGGATCATCTGCATCCTGCTGATCCATGATGGAGAAGAGTGGAGGAAAGATGGAAGTGGGTGAAGATGCATCATCATTTGCAAGGAAAGGCTGGAGTGGGGTATGGTGCTAAGGGAGGAGGTGACAGCAGGGAGAGGAGGAAGAGGAAGAAGGGGAAGGCAACCCTTCAGCTCATCCTTGTGCTGGGGGAAGTCCAGAGGGCTGGACTTGGCAGCTCCTTCCCGTTTCCTACCAGCAGCAGCTTTCCCACGAGGTGGCAGCCCCATGGCTTGGCGAGCATCCCCTCCCCTGGCTCCCTGCTCTGTAATAACCTCATACATCAGGGGGAAGGGACTGCAGAGCACGGCTGGGAGGGCTTTGGGACAGTCCTGGGAGGACAAACTCATCCAGGACCAGAACAGCAGCTGCCTGCTCAGGGTGTCCAGGAGGACACATGGCACTGACAAAAATCTCATCCCTTCTCCCAAGCCACCATAGAGCAGCAACAGAGCAGGCAGGGACTCCACAGGGACATGACAGACTGAGCCACCACTGACAACTGGGAACCCAGGGATGTGTGGTGCCACCACTCCACCAGGATGGCCAAATGCTGGAGCACAAACTCCAGCTCAGGGATGCCTTCTTCCTAAAGGATCAGAGGGGCAGGGGATGGGGAAGGGGGTGACAGTGAGGCAGGGAAGGCTCTGCTCCACCCCAGTTCCCCCGGGATCAGAAGGGCAGGGGATGGGAAAGGGGGTGACAATGAGGCAGTGAAGGCTCTGCTCCACCCCAGCTCCCCCAGGATCAGAAGGGCAGGGGATGGGGGAGGTGACAATGAGGCAGGGAAGGCTCTGCTCCCCCCCGGCTCCCCAGGATCAGAAGGGCAGGGGATGGGGAAGGTGACAATGAGGCAGGGAAGGCTCTGCTCCCCCCCGGCTCCCCCAGGATCAGAAGGGCAGGGGATGGGGAAGGTGACAATGAGGCAGGGAAGGCTCTGCTCCCCCCCGGCTCCCCCGGGATCAGAAGGGCAGGGGATGGGGAAGGGGGTGACAATGAGGCAGGGAAGGCTCTGCTCCATCCCAGCTCCCCAAGGCAGGACACGTCGCACCCAAATCCCAAGAATAAGCAGGACAAGGCGGAGCTGAGCGACTCAGTTGCTTTATTGGGGGCTGTAGCAGCCCAGCACGGGGCTGGCTCACTCGGAGATGCTGCGGAAGGACTGGACAGCGGGGCTGGCCGCGCCCCACTCCACGGGCTTGCGGTACTCCCCCTTGGGCAGCACGTACTGCCGGCCCCGGTAGTTGGGGTGCTCGTAGAACACCCAGACGCCCTCCAGCACCCTGCAGGCGTGCACCTCACGCATGTGCCACTCCTCCATGATGGAGGGGCAGTCTTCAGTGGCTTCGAACATCTGCCCGCCAAAATCTCCCTTCTCAAACACCTGGATGTGGCCTCGGCCTCCACTTGGCTGGAAAAAAAAATAAAAGGGTGGGGGAAGAGAAAATTATAGAGTTTGGGTTGGAAGGGATTTAAAGATGATCCAGTTCTACCTCCCTGCGGTGGGTGGGTGTTGCAGACAACTTCCATGAAAAATCTTTTCCTTAGGATTTTTCCTCCTGAGAAGCTGAGAGGTGTCAGAAATGAAATGTAAACAATGATTATCTGCTGCTGTGGAATGCAGCAGGTGGATCTGTGATTGGTCTCATGTGGTTATTTTTAATTAATGGCCAATCACAGTCAGCTGTATCAGACTCTCTGGTCAGTCAAGATTTTATTCCCTTCCTTTCAAGCCTTCTGATGAAATCCTTTCTTCTATTCTTTTAGTAAAGTTTTAATATAATATATATATCATAAAATAATAAGTCAGCCTTCTGAAACATGGAGTCAAGATTCTCATGTCTTCCCTCGTCCTGGGGCCCCTGTGAGGACCACCACAGATCTGTCTTTCCCCACTGCAATCCAACTGGGACACACTCACCTTCTCCCCACACCAAACACCTTGCTACTCCCAGAGCAGGACTGTGGGACCAAATCCTTGCAGCCCACCCTCTGTGGCTCCCCAGGAAGATGAACACCACGTTGCCCCCCATGAAACCCTCCCAGGATGGGATAAATGGCAGCATCCCCTGGCGAGGGGTGACACCTACAATCTGGATGTACTTGCAGGAGCCCAGGCGGTCGTTGAGGCCCATCCAGTGGTGGTAGTCGGGGTACTCCCCGTGGGTCAGCACGTACATGTTCCCAGCATAGTTGGGCCTCTCGTAGGCCACCCAGGTGCCTCCATCCACACGGATGGAGTTGCAGCGGCTCAGGTAGCTGTGGAAATCGGGGCAGTCGCTGTCGCACTCGTAGTAACGGCCCAGGAAGTTCTTGTCTTCATAGAAGGTGACCTGAAACGAGTAGAGGGGGCAGAGAGGGGAGGTTCCTCATCCAGAACATCTCTATATTCCAGCCACACCACGGCAGGAAATATCTGAAAGTAGAGCCCTCGAGTGTGGCATTCCCATTCTCTGAAAAATCACCCAGGATTCTTCTCCTGGGAAGCTGCGAAGCCTCAGAGAGAAAGGAAAACAATTCTTATCTCATTTGCTTCTCCTATGTTTTGCCCCTTTGGAATGTGTTTGGAGATTGTTTATCCACAGGTGATTGTTCCATTGGATTCTGCTGTGAGTTGTTTTCACTCTTTGGCCAATCAGAGCCAAGCTGTATCAGGACTCAGGAAGGAGTCACAAGTTTTCATTATTATCTTTTTAGCATTCTGTAAGTATCCTTTCTGTATTCTTTAGTATAGTTTAGTTTAGTATTCTTCAATATAATATAGCATCATAAAATAATAATCTTCTGAGAACATGGAGTCAGATTCATCATTCCTCCCTTCATTTGGGCAGCCCACAAATACAATACTCAAGATATCAGAAATCATCAAGCCCAGCCTTGGAACGGGACCAACTGCAGTCAGACAGACTAATTCACCTGTCTGGCCTCAGTGCCTCCACTGCCAACAGTGTTCTGCCCTTCTCAGACCTTTGTTCTCTCCCAGTCCAACACAACACTCCCACAGAGAAGTCCTTGTCTTTTTTCCAGCAAAACACCATCAAAGCAATTCCCTCCCACCCTCTCTAGATCAGGAGTTACTAAATTATGGCTGGAGAGCTGTGAGAAGTCAATGGAATTTACAAAGCAGGTTTCTGGGGACATGGGCGGGTCCGGAAGCACTGGCTTAGCAGTTGGACTTGATGCCTTTAGAGGGCTTTTCCAGCCTTAACAATTCTATTATTTCCTTTATACTGACTTACCAAGTGTTTGCAGTGAGATCTTAACTGATCTGAAGGGGGTGAAGAAGTCTCTTTCCTCCCAGATCATGTCTTCTAGCCCGTCCTTGTTCTCACTTGAACAATCCAAAACTTCCTTTCTCAAAACTCACTGCTCAAACCTGGACATCACACAAGCTTTGCCCAAGCCAGGAGAAACTAAGGGAGCATTCCATGTGTGTGGTGGGGAGCAGTTTTATGGATATCTAAGGATTGTATTTGCAGTTGGCTCATTCTGCTTTGGTTGCTGCAAGTCAATGAAACCTCTGACAAATTCACAATCCATCCCCACATTTTTTTCCCAAGAGCTGCTCTATGGCCATGCTGCTGACCCCAAAGCACTTTATCCTTGAACACAACCTGGCTTGGAAGATCTTTGGAGCTGATGGGCAAATCCCATTCCTCCCACCCGAGGCAACACCCACCCAGCCAGCCCTGGAGAGGAGACAGTTTTCCTCAAAAATCCCTTCATTTAAATATTACCAAGCCCTAGACGTGACCAGTCCTTTCTCCAGCCCCATTTTTAGATCCTCCCAGGTGCCAATTACTCATCAAACTTTGCTCTTCTCCAAAAGGATTCCCAAACCATCACATCTATCTTGACTACACCCCTCGCTTGCTCACAACACCAGATGGTCTAGAGAGAATCTTTCTGGCCACACCCAACATGCAGTGGTCCACAATCCATTTTTCCCAGGTTTTTTTTCCAAAGTGTGATTATTAAGACACATCCCCACCTGCAGTACTTCCCCTACAGTGCTTTGGCTACTGGTATCAATGTAACCTCCCTGCTCTTCAAAAATCATTAATTGTCAGTGTTTCAACACAAATCCAGGACAACTCTCTCACTTTTTATTTTTAATCATTTGTTTTGTGCTTAAAATTAAATTAGCTGGAGTTTTCCTGGAGCTGGTTGGTCAGCGTGCCCCACCAGCCTGACCAAGTGATCTGGGGAGTCAGACTGGTCATGCCAGAGGATTCATGCCCTTGATCTTGTGGCCTGTTACTGAACATTTATTAGGATAATGCTATTTTCCTTTTAATTTCAAGGACTGATTTGCCATCACAAAGCAATTGGTGCACACAAAACAACCTGTCCCCTAACATCCTGAGCAAGCTCTCCCCACCTTCAGTGGAGAGCTGGGAATCACTCTGACCTTTCCAGCAGTGAATGAGGGCTGCGAAAGGAGAGCACTGAAATGCCCAGCTCCTGATTTTCCCACTCTTGGGCAGTTAACCACGTTGGCCAGGTCTTCCTGGCCACAGCCCACTGCCTTTTCCACATGCTGCTTCTGGATCATTGTCCTTAAAGGTATCACCCAAAAAATCTGCCAGTCTGACCCAAAGGCAACACCGAAAGCTCTGCTCACTGGGTTTGGCAGTCATGCATCGCCAGTCACCCTCTTCTTGAAGCCAGTGTTCAAGGAAGCCACAGCAGCCCTGGAAAAGCCTCTGCAGTGATTCATTTATTCCCAGTTCAGCATTATCCTCTGCTGGGATAGCTGATCCCTCTCTCCAATATCAGTCCCAAGCTCTGATCCTGTCCCACTCCTGCCCAATATGGTTGATGATGATGAATTCTGCCCAGTGTGGATCTGCTTTCTGGGCAGAGGGAACCTGGATGAGTTCAAGGCCAGCTTGGATGGAACTTGCAGCAACCTGAGATAGTGGAAGATGTCCCTGCCCATGGAAGGGGGTGGAACTGGATGGGCTTTAAGGTCCTTTCCAACCCAAACTGTTCTGGGATTCAGTGATGTTCCTTCCCCACCCAGCCTCACACAACCAAACTGGAGCCTGATGTTTCCAGGGGGAATTTTCCCTGTATTTATAAAAGCACAAAGCCAAAGAAATCCAAAGGCTTGTATATATATATACATTAAGGATATGGCTGTTCCTAATTACAACCTAAGTGCTGCTCCCTGGTTCAGTTTCAGAATTTAAGGGGTCCTCCCCACCCATTCTCCAGAACAGCCCTTCAGACACACCCTCAGCTCCTTTCAGTCCTCTGCTTCCCAGCTTTCCTGCATGGATTCAGGCTGATGTTTTCACCCATAGACTAATTACAGATTCCAATTCCAGATTTGCAGCTTTGTTTCTGTCCCCTCTCACTCACAGGGAAATTGCTTTCCTTCAGCCAAACCCTGCAGGAGCTCTGCTCCAGCACTCCCCTGTTAACCTCTCCATGCCCAAACCTTGCCTTTTAGGGGTTACCAGGCACATCCCACATTTGCCAGAGCAGATCTTGCTTGCAGGAATGTAAAACTCTCACTTTGGTCACCTCACCTGAGTTATCACATATTGCTTTTCAACAGTAGCTTAGCTAAAAGGAAACTCATAAAAAATACAAAATTTTTACTCATAAAATAGTATCCAACTCATAAAAAAACATCCACTCCTCTATCAGGAGTCATCCCTTTCCAGGGCCGATCACTCACCGAGGCTGTGAGAAATGGTTTTTAATTCCCTATTTTGCCCTTTTCTTCTCCCTGGAATGTGCTAAAAAAGAGGACAGCATACAGAAATAGGAGATAACTCCTTCTGGCCATCTTGCTGCCACCCAGCAGTATATATTCCACAAATTCCCCGTGGCACACTCCGAGGGGACACGGCTTTCGGCCGGGGAAAGGCTTAAGGCTTTCTAAGTTGAGAGGAGACTCAAGGACGGAGCAGTTGCAGTTCCCCAGCACCTTTTTTAGGTTTATGTACAGAAAGGTTGCACCCCAGGATCCAGGAGCCACCAACACACCCTCCTCGGCTTCCCAGCCCAACAGCCTGAGAGCCACAGAGCCGAAGGACACGGAAAAGCCGGGGCCAGATGTGCCAAACCCACTGTGCTTCCAAAGCCCCTTGGGTCTCACAGCCTCCACAGGCTGAAAGGAAAGCAGCCCAAAAGCTAAACCCACATAAAGCTCTTCCCACAGCTTCCTAGTGTTCAGTATTCCATAGGGGACACTGGCCCAAGTCCCCACTTTCCTTTCCTTTCCTTTCCTTTCCTTTCCTTTCCTTTCCTTTCCTTTCCTTTCCTTTCCTTTCCTTTCCTTTTCCTTTCCTTTCCTTTCCTTTCCTTTCCTTTCCTTTCCTTTCCTTTCCTTTCCTTTCCTTTCCTTTCCTTTCCTTTCCTTTCCTTTCCTTTCCTTTCCTTTCCTTTCCTTTCCTTTCCTTTCCTTTCCTTTCCTTTCCTTTCCTTTCCTTTCCCAGCTGTTTCTCCCTGCCCAGTCCCAGACCCAGTACAAGTTCTGTGGGATCAGCCACCTCAGTTCAGCTATACCCAAGCCTGAGGAGCTGCATCCCCACCTGAGATGTCTCTCCAGCTGAAGCTGAGCTTCCCAACCTACCTCCTTCTCTGATTTCAGTTCATCCCTGCCGATTGCACCGAATCCCAAGGCCGGTGTGCATCATCCCTCAGGGAACACTCTTCCCTTCTGTGCCATGGCCATCCATGGAGCCTTTCTGTCCCAGCACACCCTCTGCTCCACCATGGAAAAGAGATGTGGCTGCTCTGCTGGTGCTGGCAGTCAGGCTCTCTCCAAGGGACCTTTCCATGACACCCCACTCTGGAAGTGCAGTGATTCCCAGCTGGTACAGCCCCTCCACCCCCAATTCACAAGGCATCAGACCCTGTGGATTTAGGACCATTTCAAAATGCCTCTCACCAGTCACTGCACTTGATTCCATCCTCTGGCAGAGCCACACCTAGAGGAACCAGCCAAAATCTGGGAAAATACTTGAGAGGGCTCAGCTCCAGCTTCCCTCCACGTGAGGAGGGATTTCAAGCATCTCCCCCTGCCCACACAATGACAGAACGAGAAAGCTGTCAGCAGAACAAAAAAAACCAAAGTTTCTCCACAATTCATCCCTGCAAAATTCTGCACTTTCAGCCAAAATCATGAATATACACTGCAAACAAACCTACCTTGGTTCCAGCTCTGGACATTTTCCGTTCCAGCCAAGCTCCCCTGTGCCGGAGGAACGTCAGCAGCTGTTACAAACAGCCAGGATCCGAGGTGCCCTTTTTATAACGGGCTTGTTTTAAACCAGACAGCCGCTTTGTCATGAGAATAGGATCCAAAAATTGAGTCAGTGATTCTGAGGCTATAGCCGATTTCCAGAAAAGCAAACAGGATTATGGAATAAAGGAAGGCTTCGCCATCCTCCCTTTGTTACCATTTGCTGAGTCAGAACACCAAAACTCTGCCAAATGCACTCAAAACACGCAGCCCCCTGCCAAGGACAAGTGGTCATTTGGCTGCTCCCTCCCTTCCAAGCTTGTTAAACAAGAAGGAATCCTCGTTGGCTCTTGGAGACCCACCCCATTTGTAAGGAGGGCACCTGGTATTCATCAGGGAATGTTCTGGTGCAGTGAAGGATGCAGTTAAAGAATGACAAACAAGTGCTCAGGGCAGACACCAGAGGATTGCAAAGACCAGCTGTGCATTGAAAGCTCTCAATGGAGACATCTGTGCATCAAAGAGGCTGCAGATTTTCCTGGGACACCCTCAGCTGGAGCCACACTGCTCCAAACACCTCCTGACATAGAGGGAAAGAAGGAAGCGTGGCCACCTCCCCACTCCCCACAAAGTGAGTGATTTCACACATCAAACAACGCCCAGATTTCTGTTGTCTCTTCAAGTGTCACAAATTGAACCCCAACTCTCAGCCCAGCCCCTGAGGCTGGAGCAGAGGAGTTTTCCCTTCGGCCACACTCTGGCCCTGGGAGCAGGCAGGCCGAGGATCACTGGCTTCCACAGCCACCCCCCCGGCAGTGCATTATGAAAAACCACCTCTGCAGCTATTCAGTGCCCCAGCCCAAAGGCTTAGCGAGACAAAGGGACACGAATTTGGCACAGCAGCGCCCGAAACACGCAGCCCCTCTTTCAAATCTGTCAGGACAAGCACTCTCGCAACAGCAGCTCTGTAAATGCAGGCAGATGGGAGAGCCTGGGGCACACACAATCAGCAGCTGCTCCTCTTCCCATTTTAGGAGCCTTGAATCACCCAAAGCTGTTGCTCTCACTGAGGCCACTTGGACTGATTTAGTTTTTAACTCCTGAAGATCACAGTTCAAGCACAAGGTGGGTTCTATCAGCAGGTTCACAGCTCAAAGCTGTGGTCACTTCACACATCCCTCCTTTAGAGTTTGGTTAAATATAATAAATCATCTTAAATAAATAGAATAAATATAATAAACTCACCTCACCTGCCTGCCCAGGAGACCTTCAGAGGAACTCTGAGGCTGTGCACTCAAGAGCACTGTGCCTTCCCCTCACTCAGCTTGGAGAGCTCTTCCCAAGGCACCACCAGCAGCTGCCTCCACTCATCCATGCAATGCCTTTGCCTATTTTCCAAGCTTATTTAAGTGCTCAGCTATGAGCACATCTCCCCAAAACACATCCCACCAGCACATGAGAATGGTGCTTATTCAAGCTGATAATCTTTATGAAAATTATGAGAGACAGGAATAGGGCTGGTTTCAAAACTTTGTGCCAGGGCAGCCTTCAGCTGCATGGCTGAAGTTTACAGGAGTTTTGCTTTCAGCCTGGCAGGACTTACATTCTTTTTTTGACCCACTTTCCCCATAAATTAGCAGTTTCTCTGTCTGACAGGTTCATATTTCATTAAGATAAAAGATGCTGTGTTCCCCTAAGATCAACTGTACAGTTAAAACCCCTTCCCCAGGACATGGGCCAGGTTTATCTAACAAATCTGGTTTATTGACATTTGTCAAAACAATGCAACCATATACAAAAATTTATCTTCTAAAAGTGCCATCTTCATATTAAAAAAGAACCTGTTTGATTTCATTCATAAAAAAAATTAAACATTTCATTTTCACATTTATTAAAACAGCACCACTGGTTTGTACCATGAGGATGCAGGTGATGCCCACAGCCTGCATCCAGCTTTGTCCCAGGAAAGCTGGTGTGTTGGACACTATGGACTGCTGTGACAGCTCTGCAACAAGGCACACTTCATCTTCCCCCAGTGCCAGGCACCTCTCTGTCACCTACAGGATGGCTACAGCACATTCCTGGGAAAGCAGCAATGCTCAGGAATCCTACAGCAGCCAGGCAGTCCCATCCACACCAGGGCTGGCAGGCAGATCCAGTGGGTGCAGCTGGGATGGCACAAAGTCTTAATGAGAACTGGGCTGAGTGGATCACTGGCTGCTCCCAGAGCTCTGGAACAAAATAAAAGGAGACAATTTTACTTCTAACACCAGCAAAGAAAAAGGAATTCAAAGGCTAAATCAAAAATAAAACAATTTTCTAACAGTTTGAAACACGCCATGGCAGAAGAGTACAATAAAGGCAGGTCTCCAGCTCCTAAACCACTTCTGCTTGGGAAGAGTGAGAATTATCCAAAGTCTTATTGTAAGAATGACCCAAAGTCTCACTCAGCTCTCTTTAGCAAGAAGTGAGATGGGTGGACATCAATATACAGTTTCTTTGAAAGAGCAGCTATTCCAATCAGTTTTGTATCACATTATGTGCAATTTGCCCATCTGCCTTAGAGATGCCTCCAACAAATCAAACTTGGCAGCAAGGCCATGCTGAGGACAGAGATTTCAGCTAAAAATGGGTTTTGATAGGAAAGTAAGAACTAAACCCAAATGCCAGGCTCTTGTGAGAACACTCCCTTCTCCTACCTCTGCCTTGGCTGTGCACACCAACATGGGACAGTTCTTGGGGTGAGAGATGAATGAAGAGAAGGAAGCCTTTTACTCACCTCCCTTTCCTCCTGCTGCCCAGGAATGTTATCCTGGCCAGGAATGTTATCCTGCTGCCTGCTTGGAGCCCAGGGCAGGAGGGACCAGGCTGTCCAGCTGCTGCCTGTTCCCCGTCTGAACCAGCCACTCATAAAATTTGTCTTCTACCACAGCCTGGAGCTGTTTTCTCTGATCCCTGAAACAGACACAGCAGCAGGGAAATAAGGAAAAATTCATGTTTATTCACAGTATTATACTTCTACCATGCCTTCATTATCCAAACAAGCCTCCAGATGGATCAGGAAGAGCCAGGCTTGGTTCCTGAACCTTGCAGAGACATCCAGGAAAGGTTTTTACCAAGTGAATGTGATGATAATGAACCCCAAAGACAGAACCTGGTGGAATTGGAGAAGTCATACAAAATTCTCCATCCCACCACCACAACCACCCTGCTCCAGGGCTGTCTCCACTTTCTCCTCAGGGCACAGCTGAAAAACTGTCTGAAAAGACTAAAATTAACAACCAGTGGTTAAGCACTAAGGACACCAAATTCTGTTCTGACAGCACCAGAGAGGAAGGAGATCAGGAAAAAAAATGCACCTATAAACAAATCTCACATCATTTTCTGTTTGGGGTGTTTTTGGCAAGCCTAACAGGGTGGGCCACTCAGCTCAGGCTAACTGGCACTGGTCAGATGCCCAAAAGCATCTCCAGAACAGCATCCCAGCCCTCTGGGATCAGCTCACATCTGGAATTTCTCAAGCCAAAGGTGGCACAGCTGTTGAGTAGCTCCTGATGGACTTTTTCAAGCAGTTTACACAATTAATTTCTGAACAGCAATGAAAATGAACACTTTTCAGTATTGTGGAGATTTTATGTGGGTTTGCTTTGAACGCATTCCTAATTTGATGTGCTGACCCCATTCTGTACTGGGAAAAGCAGGAAACCAGCTCCAGAGGAGACCACAAAGGTGATCAGAGGGATAGAGCATCCCTCCTCTAAGGAAAAGCTGGGAGATTTGGAATTGTTCAGCCTGGAGAAGAGAAACTTCAGGGTGAAATCACTGTGGCCTTCCAGTGCCTGAAGGAGCTACAAGAAACAAGGAGAGAGACTCTGCAAGAGCCTGAAGTGACAGCACAAGGGGGAATGGCTTCTCACTGCCAGAGAGCAGGGTCAGATGGGATACTGGGAAGGAATTCCTCACTGTGAGGGTGGGCAGGCCCTGGCACAGGGTGCCCAGAGCAGCTGTGGCTGCCCCTGGATCCCTGGCAGTGTCCAAGGCCAGGCTGGACAGGGCTTGGAGCAACCTGGGACAGTGGGAGGTGTCCCTGCACATGGCAGGAGGGGAATCTGCTTGGTCCCTTCCCTTCCCTTTTTAAGGTCCCTTCCAATTCAGGCCATTCTATTCAGTTTTGTCCCACTCACCCTCAGACAGGCTCCATGTATCCACACCCTTTTTCCAAGTTAAGGCTGCTGTGTATGTGTTCTCTTCCATTTGAGCCATTCCCCACAAAGCAGGGTTTTCAAACAAACTAACCCAAATTCCTCCCCAGTGAACACAAAGGCAGCCACTTCTTTCTTCCCTTGTGGATTTATCTTCTCCAAGAGCTTTTTCTCTACCTTGATCTGCTGCTGACCCTGAAAGACTTTCTGTCTGATACGCTCAGGAAAATGAATAAACAGGATTTTATGCTTTTGCAAGTTGTTCCTCAAGCTGTCTTCTTGGTCCTGTCTTATGGGGGTTTTACTTTCAGCCTGGCAGGATTTACATTCTTTTTTTGCCCCACTTTCCTCAATCAGACAACTTCAACTTCTTGAAAGATGTCTTCTTATTTCTAACACTCTCTTTCACCTCCCCGCTTGAGCACAGCAGCTTTTTTCTTTCTACAAGCCTGATATCCTGTTTGCTCTAAGCCTCCTACTTGTCTCCCTTCTTGTTTCCCTGCCTGCAGGAGACAACAGACATTTTCCACTGTCAGCTGCCCACTTTCTTTTCAACAAGCTTCTAAACTTGCCAGAGTTTCCCCCCTTTTATGGAATAAGCAGCAAGCTCTTGCTTCCTGTGACTGCAGCAGATGATGGCAAATCTAAGCACATCAATCCCTATTTCCTCATATTTCTTTCACAGGAAGGTTCTGACAGGCCAAACTCCTTCCCAAAACTGTGCAGGGAAGCAGCAGAAGCCTGGGAAGAACAACAGATATTTGAAATGGGGTTTTATCCCCATTTTGTGCTTGCCAAGGAAGCTGGGCAGAGGAATTTCAAAGTTACTGCCCAAAGGTGATCTGCTACAATGATCCACGAGCACTTTCCCTCAACAAGGGCTGGGACAGCCATTTACAGCTTCAATCCAAGGGGAAGGCTGGGCTAAGAGGGACCCCAGGCAGCTCAGGGGGCACACCCAGCCCTGGCCCAATCCACTGCCAGGGTGGATCCCTCACGTCAGCAGCATCTGGGAAAGCTTTTCCTGGAGCCTCACAAGTTGGAAAAATGCAGCCATGAGAAAGCACCTCCTCAGGAGCAGTGTGGGTGAGGGAGGGGATTGTCCCCCTTCACTCCATTTGGTGAGGCCCCACCTGCAGAGCTGCCTTCAGCTCTGGGATACCCAGCACAACAAGGATGTGCTGCTGCTGGAATCCAGAGGAGGCCATGGAGGTGCTCCAGGGGCTGGAGCCAGGCTGGGAGAGCTGGGGGTGTTCACCTGGAGAGAAGAAGGCTCCAGGGAGACATCACAGCACCTAAAGGGGCTCCAGGAGAGCTGGAGAGAGACTTTGGACAAGGGACTGGAGTGACAGGACATAAGGGAATGGCTTCCCACTGCCAGAGGGCAGGGCTAGATGGGGTATTGGGAATAAATTCTTCCCTGTGAGGGTGGTGAGGCCCTGGCACAGGGTGCCCACAGAAGCTGTGGCTGCTCCATCCCTGAACTGCTGAAGGTCAGGTTGGACAGGGCTTGGAGTAACCTGGGATAGTGGAGGGTGTTCCACAGCAGGGGGTGGAACAGGATCAGCTTTAAGGTCCCTTCCAACCCAAGGCATTTTGGAATTCTCCCTGAACTTTGCCTGTGAGCATTTGCCTTCCCCCATCACCAAGCAGAATCCCAGGATTGCTAATTACTAATGCTCTAGGACTGGCCTGCAAGGCATGGCTCACACAACCCAAGGCACCCTTCAAGGATTTCTGTGGAAATCCCCATCAAACAACCCTCTGTCCACGTGGCTGAGGGGAACACTCACCTGCTCAGCCCTGCCTCCTTCACCATGCGCTGCCACACCTGCACCTTCTGCTCCCGCTTCTTCAGCACCTCCTGGTACTCCTGGGGAAGCCCCCCTGGGGTCTCTGTGGTGTCTCCTTCCATCTCAAAGGGAATCACAAAGGTGTAGAAGTCCGAGGGGGGCAGAAGCCGGAAGACGCTGGTGTCACCGCTGTCCCTGCACACCAGCATGGGGCTGTCCCAGTAGTTTGGCAGAGTGGCCAAGCCCACCTGAGCCATGTGGTCTTCCAGCATGGGATAATGGGTGTGGAAAGGGGCAAAGCTGACTTCCTGGTTCCCAGAGAGGATGAGGGGCTGCGTGGGTGTGAGGGTGTGGAAAGTGCAGCCCTTGGTGGACGAAAGGGACAAGCGATAGCAAACCGCGATGACCTTGACGTTGTCACAGCCCTGGACGTGCACTGATACCTCCACAGGGCCCAGGACAAAGGTGCTGTTCCGGCACTTCTCGATGGTCACAGACCTGCCAAGGAAGTACAGAACCATCAGGGGTGGAAGGAACCTCCAACCAAACCAAGGCAGGTTCACTGTCACAGATATATTTATGAAAAATCCTTTTGCCAGGATTGTGGTGGTGTTTGCAGGATGAGGGAAGAGACAAGGATCTGACTCCATGTTTCAGATAGCTGATTTATTATTTTATTATATATATACTATTAAAACTATATTAAAAGAATAGAAGAAAGGATTTCATCAGAAGGCTTGAAAGGAAAGCAAAAGAATGGAGTAATAACAGAATCATGTGACTGACCAGACGGTCCAAGCCAGCTGACTGTGATTGGCCATTAATTAAAAACAACCACATGAGACCAATCACAGATGCACCTGTTGCATTCCACAGCAGCAGATAATCATTGTTTACATTTTGTTCCTGAGGCCTCTCAGCTTCTCAGGAGAAAAAATCCTAAGGAAAGGATTTTTCATAAAACATGTCTGTGACACAGGATTTTTTTCTCCTGAGAAGCTGAGAAGCCTCAGAGGAAAAGAAAAACAATAATTATCTGCTGCTATGGAATGCAACAGGTGGATCTTTGATTGGTCCATGTGGTTGTTTTTAATTAATGACCACAGTCCAGCTGCCTCGGACTCTCTGGTCAGTCACAAGATTTTATTATCATTTTCTTTCCTTTGCTGGCCTTCTGATGAAATCCTTTTCTCTCTATTCTTTTAGTGTAGTTTTAATATATAATTTTCTTTTAATATAATAAATATCATAAAATAATAAATCAGCCTTCTGAAACATGGAATCAAGATTCTCATCTCTTCCCTCATCCTGGGACCCCTGTGAACACCACCACAGGGTCACCTGCAGCAGGAACGTGTCCAGGTGGGTTTAGAATGTCTCCAGAGAGGGAGACTCCACCTCTTCCCTGGGCAGCTGCAATAGAAGGAAGTTCTGTTGTGTTTTAGTTTATGGCCATTGCTCCTTATCCTGTCACTGTCAGCGCTGAGCAAAGCCTGGCACCACCTGGAGATCTCTGTATGGATTGACGTGACCCCACCTCAGTCTGGTCTTCTCCAGACTAACCAGGCCCAGCTCCCTCAGCCTTTCCTTGTCAGGGAGACTCTCCAGTCCCTTCATCATCTCTGTATCATCCACTGGACCCTCTCAGGAGCTCCTTGCCCCTCCTGAGGAACCCAGACCTGAACCCGGCATCCCAGCTGTGCCTCACAGGGCTGAGTAGATGAACAGCATCACTCCTTGACCAACTAGGAATGCTCTTCCTAACATCCCCCAGTATCCCACTGGCCTCGTGGCCCCCAGGACTCACTCATGGTCAGCCAGGAGCCCAGCTGTGTCCAGGAGAAGCCAAACTCACCTCAGAGGGGACAGGAGGTAAATGAAGGAATCGTGGCAGCGACAGATGCTGACGTGAGCCCCCACCAGGGTGTCCGAGCTCTTGGCCACGGTCTGCTTGTACACGTGGCTCATCATCACCAGGGGGGACACCTCTGGCACCACCCGGGCACTGCAGGCAATCTTGGCTTTCCTGGTTGATCCTCCCCCTGCAAAACAAAGCCCACAGAAGTTCTGGGTGCAGCAATCCCTCAGGAAAATAATGAGCCCCAAAGTTCAAGGATGATATATCCCACAGCAGTCAAGGATGGTACATCCCACAGCATCCCTGATGCCTCCTGGGCAGGTCAGCAGCACGAGGCACCAGAAATTTCAGAAACTGAGAGACACTGAAGGACCAAAACCATTTCAAGATTACCTAGGAGCAGTCAAAGCCTCCCACAAGCTCAAGAATCTCCAGTTCCAGAAGCCTGTTGCTGAACCCAAGATTCAGCTCAGCAGGAAGATCCTGAGGGTGAGTTTTAAGCAGGAATTGTGTATTTCAAAAAGGGAAATGCTCCCTCTAGGACACAATCATTAAGCCCTTCTCTATCCTCCCTGCCCCTCCTGGGACCCTGCAGTCAGGGAAACAAAACATTGAGTTAAATTCCTTATTCTAAGGGGGAAAGTGTCTTGCCTCCACTGCCACATCCCTGAAGGAGAGGGGCTGGATTGGAGACAAGGAAACCTAGACCAGATCACACCCCACTGCCACATCCCTGCTCAGCAACAAGAGCTGAGTTCTCATTTCTGGGTTTTTTTGCTTTAAATTTTATTTATACTATTTATCTAGATTTATTTTTCTGTATTTCTAAATTGATTTCTGTATTTCTAATTTTCTCTATTTTTCGATTTCTCTACACTTTTGTAATTCTATTTATTTCTCTATATATTTATTTATTATATTTATATATTTATCATATTTTATATTATAGTTATATATTTATTATAGTTATTTATTTATTTACTTATTATATTTATTTTTATATTTTATATATCTTTATTTCTATTTTTTCTACATTTCTGTGCACTTCTGCTTTTGTTTTTCCATACTCGTACTTACCATATTTCTGTATGTTTCTATATAGAATTTCTATTTCGCTCACATTTTTCCATTCCCCTCCACATCCCAATGTCCCCCCACACTTTTTTGTTTTATAATAATTATATTTATTTCTATATAATTTTATTATATTTATATCTTTATCATATGTATTATATTATATTTGTATATTTATTATATTTATATGTTTATTTTTATATATTTATTTCTACATTTCTGTGCACTTCTGCTTTTGTTTTTCCATACTCGTACTTACCGTATTTCTGTATATTTCTATATATTTCTATTTTGCTCCCATATTTCCATTCCCCCCCAGATCCCAATACCCTCCCACATCCCAATCTCCCCACACACTTTTGTAATTCTATTTATTTCTATATTTTTATTATATTTATATCTTTATCATATTTCTTATATTTATATACTTACTATATTTATTTTTATATATTTATTTCTACATTTCTGTGCACTTCTGCTTTTGTTTTTCCATACTCGTACTTACCGTATTTCTGTATATAAAAATATATATTTCTGTATATTTCTATTTTGCTCCCATATTTCCATTCCCCCCCACATCCCAGTGTCCCCCCACATCCCAATGTCCCCCCACACCCCCATTTCCCCCCATATTTCTGTCTATCTAACAACACCTCCCCAGCAGTTTTGCCCACCTTGCTGTGCCCGTACGAGATTCTTGCCAGCGCTGATGCAGACAGTTATTCCCAGGGGATTGGCAGTGAGGGAGGAGCGCAGCCAGCTCTCCAGCTTGGGCAGGGAGAAGGTTCTGGAACCCTTGGAGTACCCATTGAGGCCATGGCAGGGCTGCCTGAGTGCCAGCTTGTGCAGGGGACGGACGGTGCCCGAATTGCTGACGGTGCCCTCCAGCAGGAAGCTGAGGGCACACACGGCTTCCAAGGACACCAGGCTGCTGCAGCTGGAATGGGAGGAGGCTGAGAGCTGCTCTGGCTCCAGCAGCAGCTCCAAGATATCCAAGAGGTGGCTCTGAACAAAGGCAAGGTGCTCCTGGTCGTCCCAGTTCTGAAGGGGCAGAAAAACACATGAGGGAGTGAGTTCTCCAAGCTGAGAAGCTCCATGGACATCATGTATATAAATCTTTGCTCAGAATCCTTTTAGAAGAAGGAAAGCCAGTCAGGCACAGTGCTCATTCCTGCTGCTCTGCTCTCACAAAGCTGGAAAGACACCTCCTCCCAAAAACTCAAAATAAAGCATTTCATTCCAACTCGAGTACCAAGCATTCATTCCATTTCTGGAGGGGCAGGAAAACACAGGAGGGGGTGAGTTCTCCAAGAAGCTGCATGGACATCATGGATACAAATCCTTGCTTAGAATCCTTCTAGAAGAAGGAAAGCCAGTCAGACACAGTGCTCATTCCTGCTGCTCTGCTCTCACAAAGCTGGAAAGACATCTCCTCCCAAAAACTCAAAATAAAGCATTTCATTCCAACTCAAGTACCAAGTATTTCATTCTAGAGAGTAGCACCAGGCTCTTCTACAGCCCCACACAAACCCAGGCCACTGCTGCTGGCATTCAAAGGGAGGACACAAATCAATAATTGACACTCAAGGTCCTGGAGCTGCTTCAATGGAAAATCCCTGCAGCCAGGATTGACTGCCAGGATAAAAAGCAGAGGGTCATTTCTCCAATAAACCAAACCCTCTGAAAGAGTCCTTATTTCAAATTTTAAAAGGCCCTAGCCCAATAAAAGCAGGAGACTGCAATTCAGGCAGAGCTTCATAAAGCTGAGTTTTGCTGCAGGAACACAGGGCTGTGATTACACCTTGTCCTCACCACTTTTGTTCAACATTGCAGGA
Source organism: Ammospiza caudacuta (assembly GCF_027887145.1). Classification (NCBI taxonomy): domain Eukaryota; kingdom Metazoa; phylum Chordata; class Aves; order Passeriformes; family Passerellidae; genus Ammospiza; species Ammospiza caudacuta. Next base: position 7,278,622 of record NC_080603.1, on the reverse strand, counting down.
TAAAGTTGTCCAGCTCCTATTTTTAATCACTCCAGCTTGCCCCAAGCTACATTTCACCAGCTCATCCCACTCACAGCAGCACATCTGTGCCAGAATTCCAGAGGCTGGCATGGCCTTACACAGGGTTGCAAATTGTAATGCATTCCCCCACACAGAGCTGCCCACAGGACACATTCAACCCACTCCTTCCTAAATACCTGGCAGTATTTTAAAAGGAAACAGCATTTCCATGTGGTTGATCTACAGCTGAACAACCAACTCCCCTCTCAGAAACAGAATGTGACACCCTGGAATCAAAAATTCCACACTGGATCACGGGAAAGGTGCTATGAGCATGAGAAGAGCACCCTGCTTGACTAACAAAACAAAAAAGGCTGTTGCTTCTCAAAAGGAGACTTGCCAAGACTCTCAGGGAATATTCAGTTGGGTTTGGACTCCAGGAAAGTCTCATGGAAAAATTTAAAGAAGCTTTTTATAAACTGTAGAGATCACAACAACTTCACTTTGTTTACTAAGGAACAGGAGCTCTGCAGCTGGAGCTCTGCTCACAGGTGAAACCCTCCGGGGAACAAACCAGCCCCTTTCCCAAGCCCCCTCAGAGTGAAGAGGCTCCTCCTGCACACGGACAATCCCGGAGGCACGAGTACCTTATTCCCGGTGCCCGATTTCTCTGACAGGCAGGGAGACTTGGTCCTGGGGCTGGGCCACTCGTCCCCGAGCAGAGAGCGCCGCAGGGACACGTTGTGGAACTGCTGCACGTACAGAAACAGCAGGAACTGCAGCGTGTCCACGGAGAGCTGGGGAGAGACAGAGAAGTGTCAGCCTGGGCCGGGCTCCCCTTTCGGCGGGGTCGGGGCTCCCCCTGCCCTAGGCCGGGCTCGGGCTCTTGCCTTGCTCCGCTCCCACTCCAGCTCCTCGGCGCTGCTGCAGGCCGCCTCAGCCTCGGCCCAGCGCAGGCGGAGCGGCGCGGAGGGCCCGCGGAGGCCGCGGTAGAGCTCGAAGTAGAGCCAGGCGATGTCGGGGCTCAGCAGCAGCTTCCCGCAGGCAAGGTGCCGCCAGCTGGGCCAGCTCAGCCGCGGGAAGCAGCCCTGGTCCGCCCGAGCGCGGGCGTAGGCGGCCGCCTTGCGCAGGTAGTGCGGGGCGAGGCGGGCGGGCGGCGGGGCCGGGAGCGCTCCCACCAGGAACGGCTCCGTGCGCACCCACAGCCGCACCGGCCCCGCCGCCATCGCCGCCGCCACTTCCGAGTTCCGCCGCGGGCACCATAGAGACGGCCGTTCCCGCCCGCCGGGAGCCGCCGCCCATTGGCTGAGACTGCCAGCGCGAGGGCGGGAAAAAGCGGTGCGATCGCTGATTGGCTGTTCGGAAGGAAGTCACCCCGGAGGGGCGGCGAGGCGTGGCCGGCGCCCTCCGCGGCGACGCTCCGGCAGGCGATTGGCCGGCGGCGGTGAAGTGTGAGCAGCCCATTGGCCGGCGTTGCGCGGCGGCGCGCTCGGATTGGCTAGCGTGGAACACCCGGCGCTGCCATTGGCTGGGGCCGAGGCGCTGCGGAGCCGCCGGGACGCGCCGCTCCCGCCGCTCCCCCTCAGCCGGCAGGGCCGGGCCCGCCATGGCCCCCGCCTGGATCGGCCGCCTCTGCCTGCTCCTGCTGTGCCTCTGCGGGGAGGCCGCCGCGGGGTGAGTGCGCCGGGCCGCGCCCACGGGCCGCAGGTTCCGCCTCAGCACCGGCCTTCCCCCTGCTGAGGGTCGGCGGGCGCGGCGCTGACGGGACCTCTCTCTCTTCCCCTCATCGCTCCCCTGTTCCCCCTCTCCCCTCTCGCTTCCCGCCTCTCCCATTCCCGTTCTCCTTCACGCTGTCCCCGCTCCCCTTCCCTCACCTTCTCTCTCCCCCCACGGCAGGAGAGACTTCTACAAGATCCTGGGGGTGTCCCGCGGCGCCTCCATCAAGGACATCAAGAAGGCCTATCGCAAACTGGCGCTGCAGCTCCATCCCGACAGGAACCCCGACGACCCCCGCGCCCAGGAGAAGTTCCAGGACCTGGGCGCTGCTTACGAGGTGAGGCTGGGAGCTGGGAATGTCCCTAAGGGAGCCGGGAATGGCCTCCCCGGACTGGGATGGGTGGATGTGGCTCGTAGGATTCATCCTGGAGCGTTCAGGGGATGGAAAAGAAGGTTTGTAGGGAATTAAAGGCTTTTCCCCAAGGTGCAGCTGGAATCCGTCCTTCCCCGTACCATGTGAAATTCCATCTTCCCCCTGTTAATATATTGAATTCTATCCCACATCTCTTATTGTTACAGAATCCCAGGATGGTTTAGGTTCGAAGGAACTTAAAGATGATCTCATTTCATCCCTTCACCATGGCCATGGACACCTTCCACATCAAATTTCCTTTATTCCTTCTCCTCCTCATCAATTTCCATCCTCCTCCTATTACTACACCAAATTCCATCCTGCCTCTGTTAATACAACAAATTCCAGATACTCTCCCAAATGAAAAACAGAGATCCAGAGCATACCAAGTGGCTTTAAAAGGGACACCCAATTCTGGTTCCATTTCACCCAGAACAACCAAATCAACTCACTGTGTCCCACAGCCAATTCAGCAGAAGGATTTCCAAGCTGTCCTGGCTAAACACGGATAAACTCCTTGCAAGGAAGGACAGGTTGCTTTCCATCCTCCCCCTATTACTACACCAAATTCCATCCAGCCCCTGTTAATACATCCAGTTCCAGATACTCTCCCAAATAAAAAAACAGAGATCCAGAGCCTACCAGGTTGCTTGGAGAGCTGCTCCTGCCAGAGGACAATCCAACACCTCTCACCTCTCTCAGCCAGGAGGAAGCCAAGGCACCAGATTAAAGTTCTTTGGAATTTATTCCCAGTTCCTAAAGGGAGGTGCAGCAGCTCCAAGTGTGTGTAGGGCCTGGCTGAGATTAGTCTGAGCTGATGGGAAGTGAAAGGGGCTGGCCTTGGGTTTAGAGGATATTAAGTGAGAAAAGTAATTGTGGGACACAGCAGGATTCCTGTTATTCCATGATGATGCTGTGGCATGCAAATGATCCCCCACACTAATAGCCCAGTGCATTAAATAAATCAAATCCAGATCATTGTATTGCCCAAAGGTGTGAAGTGAAAGCCTGCTTTCCTTGGCTGTATATGCATAGTGAATGCAATAGAGGCTGTTTCCTCCATGTTTTCTGTCCTTTTTGTCACTCCATCTGCTCCTGCTCCCCCCTGTGCAGCAGAGAGGAAGATGATGCTGAAAAATTCCATTAGCAGAAATTCCTAGCAGTGAATTGCTCTTTGGGTGGGAGCTTGGGGTCCTTTGGGAAAAACCCAGCTGCAGGAAAAAGGGTTTGCAGCCTGGCTCCTGCTTCCATCCCTGGTGCTCCTCAGCTATGCAAATATTCCCCAAAAGAGGAAGTGAGAGAACAGCTGGCATTTGTTTCTTTGTGTTGAGAAAGAAAACTGTTCACTTTTGTTTTCTCCAAAAGCTGGGACCCCTTTTTAGTTCTGACTTAAATAAACTGGCTTTATTATCACAGGGAAAATGAATATAAAGACATTTTTTGTGGGAAAAAGTAATTCTCTGTCATTTGCAGCACCTCAGGATGGAACTGTGAGCACTTCAGGATTGATGGAGCTGTGAGCTTGGTGCTGCTTCTGTGAGCTGGGATCTTGTTGGCACTTCCTGCTGGCAAAGGATTCCTCTGCCTCTTCCTCGAGTTCCAGCTGGTTTAAGTGTTTGCCAGCAGCTGAGATTATTCTTTCTATTTTAAAGCTGAGTGAAAAAATGGTTGTAAAATCAAATCAGAAATCCAGTATTCATGTGTGTGAGGTTTGGAGGAAGCTTTTGATGCCCTCCCTGCCAGGTTTTTATCTGTGTTTAGCCAGGACAGCTTGGAAACCCTTCTGCTGAGTTAGCTGTGGGACACAGTGAGTTGATTTTTGGGCAGAATGGAACCAGAATTGGGTGTCCCTTATAAAGCAGAATTTTCCTCACCATAAAGCCTCTGTTAATAGCACTGCTGCTCAGGGGCTGGGTAGCTGATTATGGCAAAGCTTTCCCAAAACATTGAGGGGAAAATAGGTTAATGAACCTGCTCAGTGTGTTCATTTTCACAGGCTCCGTGATTCCAGCGCAGAGCTGTGTGCTCTGAATTCACCTGTTGGAACCAGGAAAGAGACTGATCCCAGGAGAGGGAGTGAGACTCTTTGCAAAGAGCCATGAGTCTCAGGATGGGTTTGGGAGGAGTTTCCCTGGGAATCTCAAGTGCAAAGGGAGAACTGAACCCTTACCTGCTGGGTGGAATTGGCGAAGTCACTGCTAATTTTCCCCTGTTGCTAACATTTATCAGTGGTTATGATTCCACAGAATCTCAGCATGGTTTGAGTTGGGGGGGACCTTAAAGCTCATCCAGTTCCACTCCCTGCCATGGGCAGGGACACCTCCCACTATCCCAGGTTGCTCCAAGCCACATCCCACCTGGCCTTGGACATTTCCAGGGATGGGGCTGCCACAGCTTCTCCAAACACCCCAAATTCAGCTGCTTTTCCTCTTTCAGTTGCTTCTCCACCTGTTGAGTTGCTTCTCCATCTGTTCCCACTCCTCTGCAGCCTTCTGAAAGCCAACCTGTCAACTCTGGCTTTTCCAAATCTGATCAATGAGGGAGGAAGGGCAAGGAAGACTAAATGTGACCAGAGACTTCTGGATCTCTGAGGCAGGAAAGAGCAAAGATCACAACTTAGGAAATAAAATCAATGCTTAAAAGTCATGGCTGAGACACAGGCATGGTGGTATGGGATTATTTGTCTCAGCATGTCCTGCTCTGTAGAATTTGAGTTATTCCCTGTGATTCTTTTTTTAATATTTAAGATAAACTCAATGTTTATGTTTTCCAGGCTGCTTCTGCTTTTTGAGTGAATGAAATGTGTTTTTTATGGGGTTAACTTTTGCAGACAGCACAGCAAGCAGGGCTCCTGTAGAGTCCCCAATGAAAAGTGCTGGGGGCCCTCAGAGCCTTGTCCAACACCTCCCCTGAGCTCCAGGTGAGCCTTTGCTCCATCCCTGCCTTTTCCAGGTGCTGTCAGACGAGGAGAAGAGGAAGCAGTACGATGCCTATGGAGAGGAGGGCCTGAAGGATGGCCACCAGAGCTCCCATGGAGACATCTTCTCCCAGTAAGGAGTTTTAACCCCTTTGGGCTGTTTTAACCCCTTTGCAGCTGCTGCTCTGATTCTGTGATGCTCAAGCACCCTTTTGATGGGAGTTTTACCTGGCCCAAGGTTGCTGATGTGCAAGTTGAGAATTTGAAGAGATATATTACATGCAATTTCCAGTTTTGGTGTGCCCCACTCCTTGCTGCAAGCAGGATCCAGTAGAGACTTCCCACATGGGCACCTCTGGGCACTGTGGGTGATTTTTCAGGTGCAGCACCTGCTTCAAACATGTGGAAACTTTCTCAGGTTATCTGTGTGTGATTGGGGTTTAACCTGTTGTCACACATCACTTTGCCTTCTGCAAAGCAATGCTGTGGTTACTTGCACAGCCCCTGTAGAATTTGGAGCATTAAAAACCAAAAGCACTGACACATTGCTTGGACAGAACCTGATTTTCTGTCTCTTTGGATAAATTTCCTAAAATTATTCCAGAAGTTGCTCAGTTCTTGTAATACTGGATGAGGACTTGCACTGCTGCTCTCCTCTGCTCTGTTCTGAGGGACATTATGCAGAATTCCTAGGGAGTTTTCCTTATCCCTCTTGTCTTTAAACTACTAAAAACCAACCTGCTAGCAGTACCTTGCAGTGCTACTCAGAGTTTACACCTTTTAGCGATGGCAGCTGAGCAGCAGTGCAATGTGGAGAGGTCAGAATTTGAGTGTTCTGCTCCAAATTTTATTTTCTTTAGTACAGAAAACTCTTCCAAAATGGCTGCTGTGTTTGAAGACTTTAGTTGTCTTAACAAAAAGAGGTTTCCGGGTTCACTCTGGAGCTTTAGGACTGCGAGGAGGATGCTTTTTAGTGGAGTAGAAGCATTTGCCTAGAATTCCTTCCTGAGCTAACCAGTGTGCTTAACTCCAGTTTCTTTGGGGACTTTGGATTCATGTTTGGAGGAAGCCCTCGGCAGCAGGACAGGAATATTCCCCGGGGAAGTGACATCATCGTGGACCTGGAGGTCACACTGGAGGAGGTGTATTCAGGAAACTTTGTAGAAGTAAGTTTATTTCTCTCAGTGTTTCTTCTGTTCCCAGGTTTGAGGTGCCTGACCAGAGTACAGAATATCTTCTCCCAAAAATTAGAGCTGAAATAGATGCTGCATTTCTGTGCTGGCAGTGGAGGATGTTGTGGTGCTGTTTATTGAAAAACCCACACATTTATTCATCTTTTGCATCTGGCAGTGTCTCCATAAATGTGATAATACTGATTTGTTGGCTGTCAGTCACCAGCTCAGCTTGATTAGTGCAGCAGCCCACTTGAAAGAGGTGCAAATTGTCCCTCTGTAGAATTTAGGAATATTTCAGGGGCTGTTGATAAGCTTCAAATTCACTTTGCAATTCTTGTAAAACCACATTGAGGATTTTTCAGTCTCTTTCTATGGCCAAATGTGCCACTGCAAGTTTCTAGATTATATAACTGAGAAGAGTATGTGGAAAATTATTATTTTCTTTCAAGCAAGCTCCATCTCTGGTGCTGACAGTCCCTCCTGTCTGTTGGCTGGCTTTCCTTTGGTTGATTTTGTGTTGTGTCCAGATAATTTCCCTATTGTGTGGGGCAAGGAAGTATCATAACCAAAGTGTAGAGTGTCCCATCCTAGAGTTACCTTTCCTATGTGGAAAAGTGTGGAAAGAGAATGGCAATAGTGATGTCACAGGGAGCTTTTTTGCTGTTTAACATGTGATCACAAGGTGAAAACTTGTCATTGTTTTGCCAAGGCCACATTTGGAGCTATTGTGGCAGCACCACACAACATGTCCCTGCCAGTGGCACAAGGCTGGAATTAGGTGATCTTTAAGGTCCCTTCCACCCCAAATTCTCTGTTCAGAGAAATCCAGACTCTTGTGGAGACCCAGGAACACTGACATCAGCCTCTCCCTCTTCCCTGCAGGTTGTCAGGAACAAGCCAGTGGCAAGACAGGCACCTGGCAAACGGAAATGCAACTGCAGGCAGGAGATGAGAACCACCCAGCTGGGCCCTGGGCGCTTCCAGATGACTCAGGAAGTTGTTTGTGATGAGTGTCCCAACGTCAAGTGAGTTTGGTGCTCTTTCCTGCTCCACAGAATCCTAAATTCCATGATTTTATGTAGGGACGTCAAGGTAGGGATGTTTATTCCAAAACCCACCGCTAGATGGGGGAGCGCGCCTGCGTTCCCAGGAAGAGCTGGGCACTTCGGAAAGGTTTAACACTGAGTTCTCGTTTCCAGGGAGCCGCTCTTGATTCTTACATCTGTTGGATGCAGAGCTCCCCAATTTCCCCTTCCAGCCTTTTATTCCTTCCACAAAGTTCCACAGCTAGATCTGAATGGGAAGCACACAGCTGGGAACAGCTGGATATGGAACGCCATGCTGAAATGGAATGCCATCACACCCCCTGGTGCTGACTGTGTATTTGGGAGCTTTCAACTTCACCTTCTCTGCTCCCTGAGTCTCAGCTCACCAAAAAGACAGCTCACTAAAAGACAGGTTTAGATGTGAGCAAGGACAGTATGTGTGAGCTTGTGGGGGTGCTCTCCTTACCTCAGGGACACAAATAAAAAGTTGAGATGAAGCTGAAATAAATAAATAAAGTTGAAAACTGAGTGCTGAGTTGCTCTTCCCGTTTTTAGGCTGGTGAATGAAGAGAGGACACTGGAAGTGGAGATAGAGCCAGGGGTGAGGGATGGCATGGAGTATCCCTTCATTGGGGAAGGTGAGTGTGTGCTCAGCTCTGAGCTGCTTCTCCTCCATGCTCCTCTGGCACATGGTTTCCATGTGGTCGGAAGTGTTCTCTGCACGTGCTGAAATCCAGGAGCATGTTCCTAAGTCCTAACAGTTCCACTCCCTTAGCTGGGAGTGGGGACATGCACAACACCTGAGCAGGAGCATCTGTTCCAAGCTTTTGGCTTTGAAGGGATCCCCTCTGCCCTTCTGTGCCTAAAGGACATCATTAACATGAGACAGATCTTCCAGAAAAGCAGAGGTGTGACCTTGCTGGGGCAACACCCATAAAGCTCTAAGCTCTTTAGGAGATGTTTAAGCAGAATTTTGATCATCTAAAGATCAATTAGTTGGGTTGTTTTTTTCCTTTAACTGTAATATCCTGCTTGTCTCTCCACTCATTCCTAACTATTTCCTTTAAACCAAACTTTTCTTTCTCCCCTACAGGTGAGCCCCACGTGGATGGGGAGCCAGGAGATTTGCGCTTCCGAATAAAAGTTCTCAAGTAAGTCTCTGGCCTAGGTGGGCTCTTGCTTGGCCAGATGGAGCTTGTCCTTCAGCAGGGCAGCTGCAGGTCTGGCACTCAGGGCTGTGCAGGATGCTCAGCCCTCATGGTGCTGGAGGAGCTGGACTTGATGCTGTTAAAAGTAGAATTATCAAAGTATCTTATTGTTTTTGGCTTGAATTCACCTTGTGTGATTCAGAACAAATATCTCCTTTTCCCTAGCACACAATGTTGCTGTTGTAAGGAAATGCACTACTAAGAAAATTGCTGTGTGAGTCAGGACTTCTTGCCACACCTCACCACTCAGTGCCCTAGAAATAGAAAAGGCATTTATCAGTGCATATTTTATACAGGAAAATGAAGCTAAATTTGATTCATTCCTCACTTCCCCTCCTATTTATGATTTCTTCAACCTCCCAAATTGAAGGAAAGAAGCTCGAGGACCTGTTTCCCCTCTGGGGAAGGAGTAAAGTTCAATGGCTCTTATTTCCACAGGCACCCAGTGTTTGAAAGGAGAGGAGATGACTTGTACACAAACGTGACAATCTCGCTGGTCGAGGCACTGACAGGCTTTGAGATGGATATTGCCCACTTGGATGGGCACAAGGTGAGGCCCAGGGTGTTGTGTGCATCCCAAATTTCACCTGCAGCTCTGTGCTGAGGGTTGGCTTGCTTAGGATCTGGTTATCTACAGTATTCCCTCTGTTGGAGCATTCCAGGCCAATGAGGGGTGCCTCACTTCCATGCTGTCCCAGCAGCAGAGGGTGGCGTTAGTTCTGGCATGTGTCCAGTGAAACAGCCTGGACCCATGGGATATCACTGGTTTTGGCAAGGAATCAATGCCAGTTGGAGCTTTCCAGTGGGTTGGAAAGAGTGTTGGAGTATTGGGGTGCACACACAGAACATGGACTACCCAGGGAGGTACTGGAGTCCCTGTCCCTGGATGTGTTCAAGAAACATCTGGATGTGGTCCTCAGTGCTCTGTTCTGGTTGACAAGGTCAGAATCAGTCATGGCTTGGACTCAGTAATCTTGGAAGTCTTTCCAAACTTCATTGATCTTGTAACACCACTAATGTTCTAACTTTCCTTTTCTCTCCAGGTTCACATTGTGCGGGATAAAACCACAAAACCCGGCGCCAAGCTGTGGAAGAAGGGAGAAGGGCTTCCAAACTTTGATAACAACAACATCAAAGGCTCCCTAATAATCACCTTTGATGTGGAGTTCCCCAAGGAGCAGCTGACACCGGAGCAGCGGGAAGGTGCGTGCCCAGAGCCCTCAGGCTGACCCTGGCACAGCTCCTCCAGGGGCTGGAGCAGTCAGGAGGGGCTCTCCTGTCCCTGTGCCCCTTGTCCAACATAGCACAGTTGGCTGGTGGCCTGTGATGGACTCCCACATCCCTTGGAAGTGAGGGAGCTTGGCTGCTGAGGTTGGGATGTGCTGCTGCTGGAATGCAGCTCTTGGCAAGTGTGCAGGTGCTTTGTTTTGGTGCTGCCCATCTGTCTGACCCCACAGCCTTGCTGGGCTCAGCCTCTGTCTGCTTTGCCTCAGCTGGAATGGGATCACAAAGGGTTTTCCAGCCCCTGCTGCTACTTTCTTGGAGGGAAGACTTGAGGAAATCCCGCTGCTGCTGAGGGGAAGGAATGTCACACTGTCAGGAGAAAGGTTGTTCCTTCCCACAGCTCCTTCCACCCTATTCCCTCTAGATCTGCTGCTCAGCTTCAAATGGAAACCTGATGAACCATGTAGGAATCCTAAAATTTCCAGGAGGGTAAATCCTTAAATCCTGTACTCCCAGCAGGGAATTCTTTGCTCCAGCAGCCTCTGTGGTTCTGCTGCTCCACATCAGAGTAGGAATCAAGGGTCTCATCCTCTGCCATGGGACAAAGATATTCCTGGCATGTACTAGTGCAGCTCTTTAGGAAATCCCCAGAACTTCTTCCAGGGCTTCTTCTGAAGTGGATTGACTTCTTTTAGTGGATTTCCTGGACTCCTCAAGTGGTGTTTTATTCCACTGCCAGTAGTTTTCTATTCCACTGCCTTGGCCACACTGTTCCAGCTGCCCTGTGCAGTCCAGCTGGTGGCTGCAGCTCCAGATGTCCTGAGGCTCCTCCTGCAGCTCTTTGGGCTGGGAGCTCTGTACCTCTGGGCTGGGCTTAGAGTAATCCTGCTTTGTGGATTTATCCCTGTGCTTTCCCTCTTGTTCCAAGAGTGTTGTACAGGGCACAATGGCCTCCTCACTGTGGAGTCTCAGTCCAGGCTCTGCTGCCCTTCCAGAAGCTTCATCAGGCAACAGCAGCTCTGAAACACATGTGATATTCCAGCTGTTGCTCTTGGCAGTTTAGAGGACACTGAGCAAGGAGCAGTGACAGAAGCCTCCATGTTTTTGACAGAATTGCTCACACACCTCTACAGATATCCAGAAACAGAGATGATGGCACTGGCAAGGGTGTGTTCAGGCACAGGGCCTTGGGTGTTTCTCTCCCTCCCAAAGCAATTACACATTTCCCAGGGGAAGGTGACTGGGTAGGCAGTCAAATGCCTTTCTGTGTGCTGGGTATCTCCAAACATCCACGATATCAGGAGTTTTATGAGGGAATAGGTCTATCCCTGTGTGTGGCAGCAGCTCAGTGTACACATTCAGTGGAAAACTGTGGGCTTCAGAATTCAAAACATCCCTTTTTTCCTTATTGTTGGCAGTGCTCCTCATTTCTTATCTTCTGACCACATATCCAGCTCCTGGGGCTGTCAGAAGATACTCTGGCTCCAAGAGCACCACCCCTAGCTTTGGAGTCACAGAAATAATATCCCTTCTTTCCTGCAGATGGACTTGATCACACTGCTGATCGGGGCTTCCTCTCCCTCTGTGCTGTAACCTGTCACTTCTTGTTGGTATCAACAACATTTCAAAGGAAAAATTGACTTCAGGCTGCACTTCAGGGAAGTGCAGTAGCACCAATTGTTGGGATTCCTGGTTGGAATTCCTAATTAAAACTCTGGTACATGATGAAATATCCTGTGCACTACAGGGGGTGTTCTGCCAGAGGTGTGGGAGCTGCTGGGAAATGAGGTGTGGGATGGTGCTAATCCCAGTTTTTTTCAGGATTACACCTTTCTCCAGCTACAGCCTTCCTTTCTAAGAACCAGACACCCAGGAGCCACATCATCTCACCCACCAGCTGGAAAGTGACTTGAAGGCTCCTCAGGAAGTGAATTTGCCTTAGAGAATGACCTGTTCTAATAATGAGCAGCTCTTTGCCAGGAGTTCACTTTGTCCTGGTGTTCCTAAAAAAAGTTCAGGAATCTCTGGCCATCAAGCTAGGCATGAGAAGTTCTTGCCTGGCAGAGAGACATCCTGCTTCCAGTTACTACTTCCAGGGCAGTTTTCCAGTATTTTAACACAGCTACTGTAAGCCTTATGCATCTCATCACTGGTTTTCAAGGGCAGTAGAATGTGTAGCTAAAAAGATAGACAAGCAGGACAAGGGTTGCAGGGAGACAAACTGTTTTTTAGCAGGATTTCCTGAAGGATTTGCATGCCTGAAGGTTGGAATTTTCTTCTGTACAAGTAAATTGGTTGGTTTCATTACTGATAGTCAATCTAAATCTCCCCTGGAGCAACTTGAGGCCATTTCCTCTCATCCTGTCACTTGTTCTCCTAAGCAGAGTCTGACCCCACCTGGCTGCCTCCTGTCAGGAGTTGTGCAGAGGCAGAATGTTCCCCTTGAGCCTCCTTTTCTCCAGGCTGAGCCCCTTTCCAGCACCCTCAGCCACTCCTGGTGCTGTTCTCTGGACATGCTCCAGCCCTCAATGTCCTTCTTTTAGTTATCTGAAGGTCGCCCACAGTGTTGGGAGTTTCCCTCTGTTTTGGGCTCAGTGGTTTTTGAGGCTGCTCTGAGCTGTGTCCTGAGGGGTTCCAGGGCAGTGAGTGACCAGGCTGAGTTCATCAGAGGGGACTCCCTCTGTAATCTCTGGAAAAACAGTGACACATCCACCCTTGCCACTCTGCTTCCTCTGCTCCCTCTGGGCTTGCCCTTTAAGCAGCAGTGGAGACCTGCCAGCCCTTCCCTGTCGTGCCGACCCCAGGAGAATGAGCTATTATGGATTGAAGGGCTGACTTACTCTTTAGCCTGTTTGGTAAGAATTTGATACTGCCAGATCCTTGAACTGCCTGTTCCTTGGAGTGTTTGGTGGATGGGATTTCAGGAATGGGGAAGAAGTGCTGGAAAAGTCATCCTGACATCTTTGCTGTGCTCTGTGTGTGACGCTCTCCCTTCCCTTGCAGGTCTCAAGCAGCTGTTGAAGCAAGGATCAGTGCAGAAGGTCTACAATGGATTGCAGGGATATTGATGTGTGGAAAAATTGGACTTCCCTGGAAATGCAAAGTCAGATTTGTTTGCAGTCTTTTCTCCTGCCCACTGTAGAAGGGGGAAGAGGGAGGGGGGTGATGGTTGAGGTTTAGCTCATCTTTGGTTTGTAAATTATGGAAGTGCTCACAGTTTGGGGAAATACTTTTTCAGGACATAACTGGTGCTGCCTATCATGTTCCACATCCTGGAACAACAGAGATTCCTTGAGCAGGAAAACATAGGTGGGGGAAAGGAGTTTTAAATTCCACACAGATTGGAATTTCTGGTTTTTAAATATATTTTGATGTGACTTTTCTTGGCCATCTCAACATATTTTCATAGCTGCTCCTGCTTTTTACGTCCTTCGTGTCAATTTCTTCCAAATTCCTGTTGTTTTGGGGTGATATTTTTAATCCTAGCCCTTCCTCCCCTTCCCCTCTGAGTCCAGAGTGTGGTATTGGTTCAGAGTCTGGTTTTGGGTCAGGAATACTGGTGCTGTTGGAAGTGCACTGGGCTGTGTCAGGCCCCACAATTGATTGGGAAAAGAATCTTTCAAGGCCTCTGTGGGCTCTCCTAACTACAAAGTCCCAAAAATTGGTCTGAAATTTGAAGTTGCACCAGCTTAGCAAGGACTCCTTGGTCATGGTGGAATTTGGGAATGGCTCCTCATGGCCCTGGTTGTCCCTCGTTGCCCCCACATGGAACCAGTCTGGAAAAGCTCCCTCCCCTCCTGCGCTCTGTCCTCTGTGAGGACGGGTGAGGCTGATGGGAATAAAGTGTTTGTTGGAGTTGGAATGGCAAAACCTCCCTGGTGATGTGTTTCTGGGACAGACCTGGGCTTCCCTGTGCCAGGCAGCAGCAGAAATCATGGAATCAGTAAGGCTGGAAAAGCCCTCTGAGGTAAAGTCCAACCATTCCCCCAGCACTGCCAAGGCTACCTTTAACCCATGTCCCCAGGTGCCACATCCACACATCTGTTAAACCTCTCAGGGATGGGGACTCCACCACTGCCCTGGGCAGCTGTGCCAATGCTTGACCACCCTTTTAGGCAAGGAATTTTCTGTCATCCAATCTAAACCTTCCCTGGAGCCATTTCCTCTTGTCCTGTTGCTTGTTCCCTGGGAGAAGAGCCCAATGTCACCTGGCTCCACACTCCTTCCAATTCCTTCAGGAATCTTGGGGCTGTGAATCTTCCACCTTCTCCCTATCCCATTCCGTCTTTGGGAAGTGGATGGGCTCTGGTTTGCCTGCAGGGAAGTGTTTGCTGAGGAGCAGCAGATGCAGCCTCGGGGTGGTTTTGTTTTCAGTTTATTCCCTGGGAGCAGGAAGCAGCTCAAGGTGGGCACAGCCCCTGTGTCCATGCTGCCCTTGCTCCAGCAAGTCCCACCCTCCCTGCAGCTCCAGGACAGTGACGCAGGGGAAGCAGCAGCCCCGGGAAGATTTCCTGTTGGATCTTGTGTACATTTGCCTTGGCAGAGCACAGCAGGGGCTTGGAGAGCAGCTGAAACCAACCCCAAATGCCAAACTCCTGCTTCTCCTCAGAATCTGTAAGGATAAAGTGGTAACCCCAGCTGAGGCTGCTTCCTCTGCCCACAATGCCCAGTCTTTTCCAGGTGCTGCCTCTGCTCCCCCTTAGCTCAAGTTTCTAGGAAACCTCAAATTTCAAAGAAGTTCCTTCCCATATCCCTGTTCCTGATATCATTTCCTGTTATTCCAGCCCCTTGCAACCCTGTTCACCTGTAGCAATAAATCCAAAAAGCCAGGATTTTACCCCTAAGTTCCATTGTGTAACCTCTCCTACCTGCACCCCCAGCAGCAGCATGCAGGTTTATTTTGGGCCTGAGTTCTTGTTCCCACTGCTGCTTTTCCTTTCCCTGCTAATTCCTTTCCTTCCTGTGGTTTGTTTTTATTGCATTGTGGGGCTAGACTCTTTGGAAAACAGAACAATGGCTGCAGAGCCCCAGCTTGCACACCAGCAGGGAGAAAGACAGGGAAAAAAAAAGCCCCAAATTCCAACCAAAACCACTTGCTTCCTTCCACCCTTCCCCCCATGCTATGGGGTGTGTTCAGAGCCAGCTTCCAATGCCTTTCCCACCTCCAGACAAAGCTTCCAGGGTTCCATGCTGTTGCCCAGCAGCCTCAGCAGCGCTTGTTCAAACATTCCCAGTGGTTTTGGTCCTGGCCCACTCACTGTGCTTGTTTTAGCACATGGAAGATTTGTCCTCCAAGGACTGGGGGTGCAGAGGGTGCTGGGTGTCCTCTGTCCCCTTCTCCTGTGACATGGAGCTGATGGGAGCAAGTTATGGCACACATGGACTCCTTTACCCATAGAAATGCTTGCCATGAGTTTTAGATGTTCATATCTTGTTCTGGCACCAAACAAGGATCCTGACTGAACCTCCAGGCTGGGAATTCTGTAATGCACAGCTTGAATTTCCAGTACTTTCTAAGCAACGCCATTCCCAAATTGGAACAAATAAACACAAATTTCCTGGGCTTCTTTTAACCTAAATCCTTGGAACAGTGAGGATTGTGAGAGTTCAGATGAAGGCATCTTGATCAAGTCTTCTAGGAAAACACTTGTCCTTGGAATGCACTCCCAGAAGTCCCTGCTGCTTTGGGAAGGCCTGGCTGAAATGGGGTCCTGGTTTATTCCTGAAAGGAATGGTTTTCAACACCTCCAAAGCTGTGTGTGTTCTTCCAGGGCCTCACCACAGGCTGGCTGTTAGATGTCATCACCTCCATCAGCTGTGTTCCCACCCTCTGGCTGGATCCCTCCCATCCCAGGGGAGGGCAAGGAGCAGATGGGATGAGGATTCCATAGCAGGTTGATGATGGGAGGGAATACAGGGCTCAGATCCATCATGCCCTGCAGCCTTGTCTGTGTTTTCTGTCCCTCCACAGCCTGGGCTGGCTGCACTGAGAAACACATGCCCCATCCCAGGCTGGATGGTGAAGTTTTGGGGCTGCTCCAAGGAGTTTCAACCCATAGTATGGGGGTCTTTGGAGGAGAGCTTTGCTCCCAATGGCCTCTGTCACACCAAAGGCTGCTCCCAACTCTGGGAAGTGGGTGAAAATGTTCCCAAACAGCCATTTTTCCAGGGAAACCTCTGAAAGCAAGCTTGGGTTTTTTGCAAAGAAAAATCTTGTTTTTTCACATGTTTATCTCCCTCTGAGCCTTTCTGCTCCAGGGCTGGGCAGTGGAGGAAGAAGGGAGAAGGGACTGGTGCCAGGAGAAGTTTGCTGGGTTTGGAGTGGCAACCTCCAGCTGGGAAAGAAGGTGAAGCAATGATTTTTTGCTGGAATCCTGACTGTGATTCCCAGCCAGGAGTTGCCATCCCATCCCTGCTCCCTGCATTGCAGGGGCTGGTGGAGCAGCCCCCAGGGGCAGGGCAGAGGTGGGGGATGGCTGATACCCACTGCCTGCCACCTATCCCTGCTCCTGGCCAGCAGCCAGCTCTCCTCCCCTTTCCTCCTGCTGACCTGGGAGGTGAGCAGGAAGGGAAGAGGGCAGCGCTGGGCACCGATGGCCCTGCGAGGAGGGAGTGGCCAGCACGGCCCTTCCCTGTGCTCAGAGGCTTTCCAGGGAGCTGCTCCTTCCCATGTGGGAGCAGGAGGCTGCTGGGAGGCAGATCCCCTCACCCCCAGTGCAGCCCCTGGTGTTAACAAGCACGTCCTAAAGTCAGGAATTCAAACATCTGTGGCTGTGACACTGTGACCTGTGAGGATTTGAAAGGATGGGGTTTGTTTAGTCCTGAAAAGCCACAATGACACCAGTGCAGGCGCCGAGTGCGTAAGAGGTGTTTACAGGGATAATCCCGCTTCCTTCCAGATGGATCCCATCAGCCCCACTTTTTTCCCCCCCTCCCACCCCAGCAGACACCAGAGCCTGGTTTTTGGCAGCTCCTGGAGCCATCCAGCCCTTTGTCTCCCAAAGGACACAGGTGGAGATACCAGCCTTGCAGAGGGAGCTGATGTCCAAAAGGAAACAGGGTGATGCCCATCCCATCCAAGTTCCCCATGGGATGGCTGAAGGAAAGAGCTGGTGCACGAGGACATTGCCTCACTGGAACTAGTGAGGATCACTTGCTGGATCAAGGCTTGGGTGTCTTATCTGAGCCCTTATCCAAGACAGCAGCAGCAGAGCGGGCTGATGGAAACCATGCATGGAAAACAAAGCCTTGCCCAGCAATCCCTGAAGATAACAGGGATGGATCACTCTGGGAGCTGGCTAAAGCTGCCAGAGGCTTCCATGTGGGTTCATTCACCCTCCTGCAGAGCCCAGAAGTCCTCCAAGGAGAAAATTGAAACCATCCCTCGCTGATGGGATACACACTGGCGCCCGTCCCAAGCTGTGAACGGAGCGGGAGAGCAACCAAATTTGGGAAGGGATAAGCTGTGCATGTGGCTGCTCTTGGAGTGTGTGTGGAACAGGAGCCCAGCTCCCTGTTCTGAGGCAGCTGGACTACTGTCCCCAGCTGCCACACCCAGACAGGCCTCACCATGAGGCACTTGAGGGTTTTGGGGAGAGGAAGAGAAATTCTGGGGCTACAATGTGTTGGAGGTGGATGCTGCCACCATAATCCTTTGCTGCTGGCCACCACATCCAGGTCAGACACTGATTGTCACTGCCAGGGAGTTGCCTTGGGGTGGAGGTGCCAGGTTTGGGTGCATTGCCCATGGACACCAATGGAGATGAAGCTGTTCCTTGGGGTTCTGCACTTTTGGGGGATCCCCACTGCCCAGTCCCTTGTGGAAACTCAAGAGCAGCAGCAGGGTCAGCTCTGTTCTGGAGCATTCTCCAGACACACACAGGGAGCTCAGGGGCAGGAAAAAGGCTTTTCCAGAGCTGTGTGAAGTGGGCAAGCTCAGACTTGCTCATCTGTCCAAAAGATGACACATTTCTGGAGCAAAAAGCAAAGCAAGCTCTGCTGTTCCAGGCCTCCCCGCCAGTGTTTGCCACCTGGGTCTGTCCATTGTGGGTGCCATCCCTGCTCCATCCCAGCCATGGGCATCCCACAGCATCCACACTCAGCCATCCCAGCCAGAGCAGGGAGCTGCAGCTCAGGGAGAGGGGATTGAGATCAGCAATCCCTCCAAGTCTTGGGGACCACAGTGCAACATCTGCAGGCACCAGAGAGGCCCTGAGTGTGAAACTCAAAGCAGAGCTGGGAATGCAGCGGTTCCTCCCAGCTGGAAGGGATTGCATGCCTTTGCAGGCAGCAGATGCAGCATGTGTGACCTTGGGCACTGCCCTGGTGTCCCTGGATGTGCCTGGAGCACTCAGCCCACAGCACAGCTCCTGCCAAGGGCACTGCTCCAAGGGCTGAGCCATGACGTTGCCGGGCCTCGGCCGTGTTGTTTTGGATTCTCCGGCCTCTCGGAGCCCGCCAAGGGTGGGGAGCGCCCCAGCCCCTGCCCCAGGAGCCTGGGGGAGGCGGGGGCTGCTCCAGGGGTGGCTGGGGGCCAGGGTGATGAGATGTGACCTCCTCCTCCATCCCTCCAACCCCTAAGGTCATCCTCGCATCCCTTCTGTCCTCATCTCTTTTCCCATCTTCCCTCATCCCACCCTCTCTTGCTCACAAGGTGTTTAGAAAAGAAAGAGCTGGAAGCTAATCCAGGAAAGCCTCTATCCTGTGCTGTCCCCAGCCAGCTCCTGGCTCCCTTCCTGCTGCCAGAGCAGTGGAGATGCACAGGAGAGCTCAAAATCCACTTTTGGGTGAAAGGGAAATGTGGCCAAGAGTTTCTTATCAACACAATCAAAGTTTAAACAGTCAGAGTGGAGGTTTTAGCTCAGATTTGGATTGTGGAAAACTGTCCCCTCACAGCTGTGTGTACTTGACCTCAGCATCTCACATCGAGCAAGGAAATTAAAAACGTTGAGAAAATTACTCAATTGAGTCAAACCAAAGCTGGGAGAGGGTTGAAATGAGTTCAGGAGGTGCAAACACCACCAGTGTCTTTCCAGGGACCTGGAAAACTTAGCACACAACCCAGGGGCTGGCACAGGGGCTGGCAACACCAGCGAGCCCACCCAGCAGCAGCAGCAGCCATGGCCCAGGATGGATCCACAGCCCCACATTGGTGCTGCCAGGGGAAACAAGAGCAGCCAGAGGTGTGGTGGGAGCTGATGGGCAGTTTTATTACACAAGGTGTGACATCCTCCCTCCATCCCCACTGGAACAGGGATGAATGAGGGTTTAACACCATCCTTTTAACCATTCCATGGCTGTTCCTCCTGCTGCTTTCCCCCATGCCTCTCCCCCGCCATTTTCCCATCCATGCCCAATGTTTCTGTGTGGATCCCCAGTGCATTGCCTGAAGTGAGAACCATCCACAGGGCTGGGGGCTGCTGGAGAGGTCAGCCCAGCTGGGACAGGACTGGGAAGCCACTGGTGTCCTTGGGGAGCAAAGCCTGCGGCAATGGGGACGTGTATCCCTTGTCAGGGATGGGCTTGGTCCCTGCCTCCACGGAGGGATGATGGATCCAGCCTCTGTCTCTATGCAGGGATGATGGATCCATCCCTGCCTCGCCAGGGTGATGATGGATCCATGGAAAGTTCCTGGGTCCTTGGGAAGATAATGGATCCATCCCTGCCTCCACAGGGTGATGATGGATCCATCCCTGTCTCCACATGGAGATGGTGGATCCATCCCTGTCTCCCCAGGGTGATGATGGATCCATGGAGAGTTGCTGGATCCTTGGGAAGATGATGGGTCCATTCCTGCCTCCACAGGGACATGATGGGTCTGTCCCCTGCCTCCATGGGGTGGTGATGGCTGCACGAGGAGATGACAGGTCCATCCCCTGTGTCCATGGGGTGACATGGGGCATCTGCCCACACTAGCAGCTCCGTCCCGTGCACAGGAAGATGCCCAGGGCCATGCCCAGCAGGCCGAGGCTGCCCAGCACCAGCCCCAGCACCAGCGGGGTGCGCGATCGGCCACTGACTCTTCCTGCAAGAGGCGAGAGGGACAGAGGTGACAACCAGGCCGCGCCACCATGTCCCCATCCCCATCCCCGGCCCAGCACGGACCTGTCCTGGCACTCTGATCCTGCAGGAGGCTGACACAGGTGGTGTTGAGGAAATACTGCAGGTCCTGTGTGGTTATGGGGTATTTCATCAGCTGTGTCTGTGCAAAGGCGGCCACCGGGAGCTCTCCGGGCCAGCGCCGCTCCCAGGTGGCACTGGGGACATGGAAGCTCAGGAACGCCGTCCTGTTGAGGGTCACCTCATAGAAGCTCTGGGCCGTGCCGTTGGGGTAGAGGCGGCAGCCGAGGTGGCAGCACAGGTGATGGGTGACTGCAGGGACAGAGGGAGGGGACAGGGTCACCACGCTCCCGCCCTGGGCACCAGCAGCAAACTGGGCACGGAGTTCACCCAGCCTCAGCACCAGCCACAGCTTTGCTTCCCTCGGTTTGAGCATGGCAGTGACCGGGATTATTTCCCCTCCTTTATCCCCACACAGCACAGATTCTGCAGAGAGGGAGGCTCTGGGCAC
Organism: Ammospiza caudacuta; assembly: GCF_027887145.1. Taxonomy (NCBI): domain Eukaryota; kingdom Metazoa; phylum Chordata; class Aves; order Passeriformes; family Passerellidae; genus Ammospiza; species Ammospiza caudacuta. The sequence goes on along the minus strand of NC_080603.1, from coordinate 7,258,354 downwards.
AGAGCTGCTCGTGGCTCTTGTGGATGGAGCAAGACACCGGGACACGGACACCAGGACAGGGACAGGTCATGCCTGAGACTCTGCGGTGACACCGGGCTCCCCAAGGGTACAGGAGTGTGGGGCTGGGGCAAAACCGGTTTGGGGGTAACTAAGGAAAGGAAAGGAAAGCACACCTCGGGCAGGAGCAGCAGAGGTGACAGGGCTTGTGGGGCAGAGCGAGCAGGAGCACAAAACCATCGGCAGCAGCGTCCCACAGCTCCCACAGGCTGCGGGATGCAGGCGGGATGCAGGCAGGGTATCAGTGGGATACAGGTGGGATGCAGGCAGAGCACAGGCAGGGAGCAGACAGGGTTCCTACACCTCACCACCACACAGCCCCCAGCCCTTTTCCTGACGAGCAGCAACAGGTTGAGCATCATCCCATTCACAGGGTGTGCTCCGGGTAAGAAATTCCCGGCTCAGCAGAAGGGCTCCCTTTGCCCACAGGGAGGTTTTGCACATGGCTGTGTCCCCATCCCTTCGCCCATCTGTCCCTGGTAGCACGGAAGAGGCTCTCGTTCCCCGGGGCACCCACCCCCGTCCCCCGGGCACCACTCACAATCGGTGGGTCTCTCCTTGTTGAAGAGCATCACCAGCTGCCTGAAGTTCCCCAGGTAGGCGATCACCTCGTCCTGCCGCCGGGCCCAGGCGTCCGGGGACTCCAGCGGGATCACCTGGGTGACATTATTCCCTTCCAGGACATGGCTGAGCTGCCCATTCAGGCTGGCGTTCCCCCGGAACATGGAATTGCCCTTGTAGACGCGGGTCAGCTGCAGCATGGTGAAGGCGAGCGGAGCTGCGGGAGACGCGGGACATCAGCCACCGTCCCGTCACCCTCCCTGAGCCCCGTGTGTCCTCACGCTGTCCCCAACCAGCCTTACCTGCCTGCTCAGCCCCGCAGCCCAGGATCCCGGCGAGCAGCAGCAGCCGCAGCATCGTGGGGACGGGAACCGCGCTGGGGACACGCTGGTGGCCCGGCTCGGAGCTCAGCCTGGGCACGACGCTGGGGACACGCTGGGGACACGCTGGTGGCCCTGCTGCTGTCCCGGTTCGCAGTTCAGCCCCGGCTCTGCGTTCGCGCTGCTGTCCCGGCTCGCAGCTCAGCACTGACACGGCGCTGGTGGCCCTGATGCTGTCCCGGCCCGCAGTTCAGCCGCGGCACCGCGCTGGGGACACGCTGGTGTCCCTGCTGCTGTCCCGGCTCGCAGCTCAGCCCCTGCCCCGCTCCGGGCTCGGATCGCTCTGCTGTCCCCGCTGCTGGCCCGGGGGATGTTAAGCGGGCCGGGGAGGGAGGTGGAGCTGCGGGGGGAGGAGAGCGGGACTCCGGCCAGGTCTCTCCCATTTCCTTAAGCCGAGCCACCCCTTCCCTGCCGGATGTGCAGGGCCCCGCGGTGCCTGAGGATGCAGGATGAGGCTCCAGCTCCTCCTGGCACAGTTGGAATTGGGCGAGCTGCCAGCCCCTGACTCAGTTTCCCCATGGGCAGGGCGCTGTCCCACTCCCCTGGGGGAGCAGAGGGAGCAGGGGGAGCAGGGTAATGGGGACCATTGGAGGGAGCAGCCTCCCAGCACCTCACTGCACCCACCTGCATCCCATTCCCTGAAGGGTTTAGGGTCCCATGGGGTTCCCCCTGCTCGAAGGGACACCTCAGGGTGTCACCTATAGGATCCCATCCCCTGCGGAGAGGGCATCCAGCAACAGGACCCCCCTCCCTGGAAAGGGGTGACACTGGGAAGCTGAGATGGGCAGTGAGGATGAGAAATCAATGGCAGGGCCAAACCTCCATAGGTTTGTTTTTTAATTACATCTAAAATAATTATAAATTTAAAATTTTAAAATGGGAAATTTGTGCTAAAAGGTCCAGCTTGTCTCATCGGCAGAGCATGGCACAGCCTGGCATGGAACATAATAGCATCAATGCCATGGCATGGAGTACAGGCATGGAATGCTCTGGGTGGGCAGAGATCTGAAAGCCCAGCTCATTCCATCCCGTGCCATAGTCAGGGACACCCAGGTTTGCTCCAAGCCCTGTCCAACCTGGCCTTGGACACTTCCAGGGATCCAGGGGCAGTCACAGCTGCTCTGGGCAACCTGTGCCAGGGCCTCCCCACACTCACAGCCAAGAATTTCTTCCCAGTATCCCATATGAACCTATCTTCTGGCAGTTTGATGCCATTCCCCCTGTCAGGGCCCTTGGGAATATTCTCTCTCCATGTTTCTTGTTGGCTCCTTCAGGTACTGGAGGGCCACAGTGAGGTCACCCCAGAGCTTCTGCAGGCTGAACAGTCCCAGCTGTGCCAGACTTTCCTCCCAGCAGAGCTGCTCCATCCCTCTGCTCACCCTGGTGCCTCTTCTGGGCTCTCTCCAGCAGCTCCAGCTCCTTCCTGTGCTGGGCCCCAGGGCTGGGGCAGCTCTGCAGGTGGGGTCTCACCTGAGCAGGGCAGAGGGGCACAATCCCAACCCCTTTCCTGCTGCCCACCCTGGGATCAGCCCAGCACAGGGGGGTCCTGGATGGGGCATGGCCAGCCCTCACCACCTGCAGCCCCAAGTCCTTCTCCAGGCCTGCTCCCTTTGCTCATCCCCAACCCAGGGGCAGCACCAGCACCTGGTGCTGTCAAACCTCAGGAGATTCCCATGGGTCCCTTCTGGAGCTTCTCCAGGGCCCTCTGCATGGCCCTGCCCTTCGGGAGTGTCACTGCACCCTCAGCCTGGTGTCACCTGCAAACCTGCTGAGGGTGCCCAAACCCTCTGTGCCACTGATGGAGACCCCAAATGTCGCTGGTCCCAGTGCAGAGCCTGGGGCACCACTGGTCACTGATGGCCACTGTGAGCCACTGCCCCTCTGGATGTGACCCTCCAGCCAATCCCTGATCCATGTGACAGCCCATCCATGGAACCCAGCTGTCTGCAATGCAGAGAGAAGGATGTTGGGTGGGATTGTGTCCAGGCTGTACAGAAACCAGGATAAATGTCATCCATAACCTTTCCCTTGCCCGCTGAGGGAGTGACTCCATCAGAGAAAGGCAGGGGGCAAGTCAGGGGCAACTTTCACTCGGGGACAGCTCCATCTTCCCGAGCACAGAGGGGAGGCTGGCGGCCGGCAGCTCCGCGCCCCAGGCTCCTCCTTTCCACCTTTTTTGAAGATGGGGACAAGGAAAACCTCTCCGTTTTTTTGCAATCACCTGGGCCTGACCGGACACCCAGGACCTTCCAAACATCCTGGAGATCAGCTGGGCAGCTCCATCAGCCAAATCCTTCAGGACTCAAGGACGGATCTCCGGCAGGATGGCGCGGTGCGGGACGGCGGGGCATGTCCCCACTGCCCGGCACGATATAACAGCGCACCATGTCGCGACACGGAGCGACGTGTCCCGCCGTCTGTCGCTCCGTGGCGGCGGCCGGGGCGTGTCCCCTGGCTCGGGGCGTGTCCCCTGGCTCGGGGCGTGTCGCCGGTCCGTGCGTGTCCCGGGGCGTGTCCTCGGCGGCGGCGCCGGCACCGGGAGCGCAGCGATGGCGGCGGCGGCGGAGCTGGAGCGGCTGCGGATGGCGGGGGCCGGCATGGCCATCGCCGTCCTCACCAGCGGCGGCGACGCGCAAGGTGCGCCCGGCGGGGCGGGGGGCTCGGCCCGGGCCCGCGGGGTCCCCGCGTGTCCGTGCCCGTGACCGCGACCGCCCGGGGCCGGAGCCCGCGGCCCGCGCTGCTCCCGGGCGGGCGGATGGATGGGGACCCCCCTGCCGTGTGCCCGCCCCGCGTCCCCGTCCCTGGCGCCCTCGGGCCGTGGGAGGGCAGGGGCCCCACGGGGGGAGCCCACGGATGGGGTGTGCCCGTCCCTGTCCCCATCCCCGTTTCCCCCCGGGATAAGCAACTCTCTCGCTCCCGGGCTGTTTCTCGTCCCCGGCTCTGCGCTGAGTTTCCCCGGTCTCAGCCCACGTGGCTCCCCGCCCCCTCAAGGGGACACCTCAGGGTCACCTATGGGATCGCATTCCTTGTGAGATGCAGGCTCCCATGGGGTTCCTCCCGCTTGAAGGGACACCTCAGGGTCACCTGTAGGATCCTATATCTGCAGGATTCCATGGGAATGCTCCACTCACATATCACTTTTCCAGGCATGAACGCCGCTGTCCGCGCTGTCACCCGCATGGGGATATACGTGGGAGCCAAGGTCTTCCTCATCTACGAGGTTGGGGCTCCCCCCTGCTCCCCATCATGGCTGGGGGGATCTCCCCCCCCTTCTGCTGGGGTACCTTTCACCTCCACCCTCTGCTTCTCCACAGGGCTACGAGGGGCTGGTGGAGGGGGGTGACAACATCAAGCAAGCCAACTGGCTCAGCGTCTCCAACATCATCCAGCTGGTGAGGGCCACCATGGGGCCGCGGGACTCCAGCTCCCAGCCCCCCACAGGTGTGTGACAAGCCCCGTGTCCCGTTCTGTCCCCAGGGCGGGACGGTGATCGGCAGTGCCCGCTGCAAGGCCTTCACCACGCGGGCGGGCCGGCTCCGCGCCGCCCGCAACCTGGTGGAGCACGGCATCACCAACCTGTGCGTCATCGGCGGTGACGGCAGCCTCACCGGGGCCAACATCTTCCGCTCCGAGTGGGCTGGGCTGCTCGAGGAGCTGGTGCGAGACGGTGGGTGAGCCCCTCTTTGGGGTGGTGAGGCCTGGAGGGTCACCCCAGTGCTGTGACCCCAAGGAGGCCTGGGCCGTAGCCCCGTGATGGTGCCCTGAAATAACCGGTGTGGTGGCTGTGACCCCCTCCAGGGCAGATCAGCGAGGAGGTGGCGAGGAAGAACTGCCACCTGAACATCGTGGGGCTGGTGGGCTCCATCGACAACGACTTCTGTGGCACCGACATGACCATCGGCACCGACTCGGCGCTGCACCGCATCATGGAGGTCGTGGACGCCATCACCACCACAGCACAGAGGTGAGGGGGATGGGGGGCTGGGGGCTGCAGCGCCCCGGCCTTTGCACCCACCCACCCACTCACCTTCTCTTCTCACCTGTGTCCTTGCAGCCACCAGCGGACGTTCGTGCTGGAGGTGATGGGTCGCCACTGTGGGTAAGTCCCTGTGGGTGGGGAAGCCATTGGTGGGATGGGATGCCACATTTTGGGGCCAGTGCTGCCCACCTCCATGTGCCCCCAGGTACCTGGCGCTGGTGTCCGGCCTGGCCTCGGGCGCTGACTGGCTCTTCATCCCTGAATCCCCTCCGGAGGACGGCTGGGAGGACCTCATGTGCGAGAGGCTCGGGGAGGTGAGGGGGGGTTCCTGCCATCCCATCCATGCCCTGTTCCCCCTGGGGAGTCCCTGCAGAGGCCCAGGCCGAGCCCTGCAGCCGTGCCCGGCCCCTGCGAAGCTTCGGGAGCTGCCGCCATTGTCCCTGTGAGCCGGGGCACTCAGCCGAGCGCAAATCCAGCCCTCGCGTGCCAGGGGCAGCGTTGGCTTGGCGGCTCGGCTGCCCGTGACCTGAGCACCCCCAGGGCAGCACAGAGGGTGGGAAGGGGAGGGCAGGGCGCTCACACATAGCTCAGGGGGTGGCCCTTTGTCCTCCCCTCGTGGCAGACACGCAGCCGGGGCTCGCGGCTCAACATCATCATCATCGCCGAGGGCGCCATCGACCGCAGCGGCAAACCCATCTCCTCCAACTACGTGAAGGACGTAAGGGACAGCCCCGGCACCACCCTGGCACCCACAGACACCGACGGGTCCCCAACGTGGTGTCCCCTCTTCCCCACAGCTGGTGGTGCAGCGCCTGGGCTTCGACACGCGGGTCACCGTCCTCGGCCACGTGCAGCGCGGAGGGACCCCGTCCGCCTTCGACCGCGTGCTGGTAGGTGCAGGGGAGGACACAGAGAGGGGGAACCCTGCTCCTGCCATCCTTCTGCCCAATGGAAAGGGGTGAGGCTCACATGGGCTCGGCCCTGCACCCATTTCTCCTCATTTACTCCAAATTTCATGGATTTTTAAATAAGCCCATCAGCTTTCCAGCAGTGAATCAGCAGCCATGTGGTTTCCAAACCTGTGGGAGTATCCCTGAGCATCCCACCCAGCTGGCACTGGTGGGCCCTAGTGTCACAGGGGTGCCCATGTCCCTTTGCAGAGCAGCAAGATGGGGATGGAGGCGGTGATGGCGCTGCTGGAGGCCACGCCAGACACCCCAGCCTGTGTGGTCAGCCACTCCGGGAACCAGTCGGTGCGGCTGCCACTCATGGAGTGTGTCCAGGTGGTGAGTACCAGGGAAGCTGGCTGGGGGGTCTCACTCCCCTCCCTGTGAACGTGGGTGTTATGGTGTTGCATCTTTCCCCCTCCTCAAGACAAAGGATGTGCAGAAGGCCATGGATGAGAAGAGGTTTGACGAGGCCATCCAGCTCCGTGGAAGGTGAGGAGGAGGGACCAGGACCAGGGGAGACATCCCTCTTGGATAGAGGCTTCTCCTTCTGGGGACGCTGTTGGCTCCTGCAACCAGAAGGGTGTCCCCAGTCACATCCAGGGGCAGTGGGGAGACTTCCCCTTCTCCCAGACGTGCCTTGCAGACACATCACCGTGTCCTTGCAGGAGCTTTGAGAACAACTGGAACATCTACAAGCTGCTGGCGCACCAGAAGCCGGCTCAGGAGAAGGTGAGGGGTGACGGGGAGCAGGAGGGTACACTATCCCTGCTCTGGGGACATGTGGGGATGTGCTGTTCCCATCCCTGTCCCCGCAGAGCCCCTTTAGCATGGCCATTCTGAATGTGGGAGCGCCGGCCGCCGGCATGAACGCTGCGGTGCGCTCGGCCGTGCGCATCGGCATCTGCCAGGGACACACCATCTACGTGGTCAATGACGGCTTCGAGGGCCTGGCCAAGGGGCAGGTAAGGAGCACCTGGGATGTCCTGGAGGATGGGATTGGGCTTGGGGATGGGGGGATTCTCCCCTCCCCTAACTTGTTGGTGATGCCCACAGGTCCGCGAGGTGGGCTGGCATGATGTGGCAGGATGGCTGGGCCGTGGTGGCTCCATGCTGGGCACCAAGCGGTGAGTGCAGCCCTGGGGACAGGAACATAGGGGAAGGGTGTTCCCACCATCCTCACCCCACTGTCTGCCCCCCTCCCCCACCACAGGACGCTGCCCAAGACCTGCATGGAGAAGATCGTGGAGAACGTGCGCAAATTCAACATCCAGGGGCTGCTGGTCATTGGGGGCTTTGAGGTGAATCAGTGGGGACCATGGTGGCTGTGGGCATCCCAGAGGAATCTTTCTGGGATGCAGACCTGGCTGCAGGGAGGGCCAGCATTTCCCAATACTTTGTCTGCTTGCAGGCGTACGAGGGGGTGCTGCAGCTGGTGGAGGCACGTGGCCAATACGAGGAGCTCTGCATCGTCATGTGCGTCATCCCCGCCACCATCAGCAACAACGTGCCCGGCACCGACTTCAGCCTGGGCTCTGACACGGCTGTCAACGCTGCCATGGAGGTGAGGGACACCAACAGGGACAGCTCACTGTGCTCCACCGCCTTCCATCACGGCCTGGAGTGGCCAATGTCCCATGCAAGGTGGCTTTCCCTGGTGTGACCTCCCCCTGTCTGGGCGCAGAGCTGTGACCGCATCAAGCAGTCGGCCTCGGGCACCAAGCGCCGCGTGTTCATCGTGGAGACCATGGGGGGCTACTGCGGGTACCTGTCCACGGTCACCGGCATCGCCGTGGGCGCCGACGCCGCCTACGTCTACGAGGATCCCTTCACTATCCACGACTTAAAGGTGGGCGGGCAGGAGAGGCTCTCTGGCTAAAATGAGAAGGAAAATTGGAGAAGGGAGGGCTCCAGAGCAGGGCAGGAGCTGAAGGACATGGCCATGCTGGGTTGATGTCAGGACAGGAGGGCTGTGGGATGGCTGCTGGCATCTTGGTGTTCATCCTGCAGGCCAACGTGGAGCACTTGACTGACAAAATGAAGACGGATATCCAGAGAGGGCTGGTGCTGCGGTGAGTTGGGGGCACTTGGGAACAGTCACTGCAAACCCCAGCCCCGTGGCAGGGAGCAAGGCTGGAGCTGAGCCTTTCCCATGGCCAGAGAGGGGTCCTAGGCATGGTGAGGTTTGGCACTTGGCCCTGGAGACACTGGGTGCCTCTCCAGCCCCAGGGTCGTCCTGGAGACACAAACTGGGGTTCTGGGCCTCAGGGAGAACAAAACACCACAAAAAAGGTGTTATGGGAAACAAAGGGAGATCCCCTGGTCATGCCAGGGGAAGGAGCAGCCCCCCAAACCCTTCCTCTGCTCCCCAGCAATGAGAAGTGCCATGAGCACTACACCACCGAGTTCCTCTACAACCTTTACTCCTCCGAGGGCAAAGGCATCTTCGACTGCAGGATCAATGTCCTGGGCCACCTGCAGCAGGTACAGAGGTACAGGGGACAGGGTGGCAAGGGCCCTGCTGGCCCTGAGAGCTGGGCAAGGCCTGACATCCCCATTTCTTTGTCCCCAGGGGGGAGCCCCGACCCCCTTTGACCGGAACTACGGGACCAAGCTGGGAGTGAAGGCGGTGCTGTGGATGTCAGAGAAGCTGCAGCAAGTCTACAGCAAGGGTGAGCCGAGGGCTGGGGATCCCACAGGGCGTAGGGAAGGCTGGTGGCTGCTGCTCCAGGCTTCCAGGCTTGGTCCCCAGTGAGGTGGCCAAGGTCAGCAGTGTCCTTTTCCCAGGACGTGTGTTTGCCAACTCTGGAGACACTGCCTGTGTGATTGGGCTGCGGAAGAAGGTGGTGGCCTTCAGCCCTGTGACAGAGCTCAAGAAAGTCACGGATTTTGAGTAAGTCCCCATGCCCCAGCGGTTCACCAGCTCCTGGGGGAACCTTCCTGGGGTGTCTGCTCCAGAGCTGTGTCCCCTGCACAGGCACAGGCTGCCCCAGGAGCAGTGGTGGCTGAACCTACGGCTGATGCTGAAGATGCTCGCCAACTACCAGATCAGCCTCACCGAGTACATCTCAGGCCAGATGGAGCACGTCACCCGACGCACCCTCAGCATCGAGAAGGGCTTCTAGTCCCACCAGCCTGGCCCACAGCCCCCGCCATGTCCTCTTGTGCCCACATGCTGCTGGGGAAGCACTGGTCCCCTCTGTTCTCAGTAGCCCTGTAGCTTTGCCATCGACCCCTTACAGCAGGCAGAGCCTGGTGCTGTGTCCCAGAACGGCACAATCACTGCTGCAGGTTCTGGTCCCTGTGCGGATGCAGAAGAGTTGCTTGAGCCAGCCGTGCAGCCCAGACCCTTAATCTTCCCTTAATAGTTTATTATTATTTAATCTTGGGGTATTTTGAGTCCTTATTTAGCGGCTTGACCGCCTGAGCCAACTGCTGCTGCTTGTAGTCGCCTGCCCCACATGCGGGAGGGGAGCGAGGAGGATGCAGAGCCATCAGAGTGGGTTGGAGCAGTTCCTTGGAGCTTCTGGGTGTCCCTGTGGAGCTCCATCCCCCATGGGGGTCTCGAGGGCTGAGCACGGGGGTCCTGGCGAGCCCCTGTCCCCTTGCATGACGCTTGGCTGCGACCGTCACCACGTGGCTGTGGGCGCCGTGTCCGTCACCTCACCCTGGATCCTGCACCGCCCGCGGCGCTGCTCCTCTCCTCTAGAGATAAAACCTGCTGGAGCCAAACCTGCCTCCTGGAGTGGTCATTGTGGGGGCAACGGGTGGCAGGACAGGGCTGGGGTGGGGGGAACACCAAAGCCTGATGGGTTTCTCAAGCCGGGTTAATGTTGGGCTGGTTTGCCCCCAGGCAGGCTGCAAGGCCGGATAGCTCAGTCTTTTATGGGGACAGACTCCTGAAATCCCAAGCAGCTCATAGCCACTGGCAGTCTTAGCAAGCTTAAGGGATATCAGCTCTTTTAGTGATTATCAATCAGCCCTTTGTGATTCTAGCTCCTAGCTTGCAAGGTACTGCAGGCAGGCTAGCAGACTCAGGGTGAGAGAGGAGAAGGCTATTCTGGGATTCCACAGTGATGTCTTTATTGGATGTTCTGCAAAAGGTTCCAGCAACAGCTCTTCTAACCAGAATGGGCTAAAACAGCTCATTACATAGGATATAGGGGGATCCAAAATTGTCCAATAGCAGGGGTTAAGGAGAAGTGACCTATGGGGTTACAGAGAGATAAGCTGGGGTCAGAAAGGTGGAAAACGGGCTTGCCATGACTTGGCATTTCTTATCTTCAGGCCTCTGCCTTCCATGGGGCCCTAGCAGGCCCTGTGCCTGCTACATTGGGCCAAGACATTCCCTGGTTTTGTGCATCCTCAAAGCCTGGGAGAGTGGGACCACAGGCGGCTGTTCCTCCCTGTCCAAGTTGTGGTGGGTGCAAGGTCAGCATCCTTTCGCAAATGCTTTGCGATTCCAGAGAAAAATCACTGGGTTCCCACCTCCAGGGAACCACCCAAGTGCTTTAGGGTGGTGCTGGGCTTGTTTGTGAGGCAATTTCTCACACTTCTGGCCGAGCTCGGCATGCTCAGGCTGTGCCAGACGGTCACAGGGAGCCCCTTTCCCAGGCCACTTCCCTCCTGGGGCTGCTGGCTGACGGCTCCAGCCTGTGGGACAGCATCAGCATGCATCACAGCCTTTGGGGTCAAGCATTTTGTCCTCCCCATGGAGCTGTCCCCGAGTGAAAGTTGCCCCTGACTTGCCCCCTGCCTTTCTCTGATGGAGTCACTCCCTCAGCGGGCAAGGGAAAGGTTATGGATGACATTTATCCTGGTTTCTGTACAGCCTGGACACAATCCCACCCAACATCCTTTTCTCTGCATTGCAGACAGCTGGGTTCCATGGATGGGCTGTCACATGGATCAGGGATTGGCTGGAGGGTCACATCCAGAGGGGCAGTGGCTCACAGTGGCCATCAGTGACCAGTGGTGCCCCAGGCTCTGTACTGGGACCAGCGACATTTGGGGTCTCCATCAGTGGCACAGAGGGTTTGGGCACCCTCAGCAGGTTTGCAGGTGACACCAGGCTGAGGGTGCAGTGACACTCCCGAAGGACAGGGCCATGCAGAGGGCCCTGGAGAAGCTCCAGAAGGGACCCATGGGAATCTCCTGAGGTTTGACAGAACCAAGTGCTGGTGCTGCCCCTGGGTCAGGGCAACCCCTGGGATCAATCCAGGCTGGGGATGAGCAAAGGGAGCAGGCCTGGAGAAGGACTTGGGGCTGCAGGTGGTGAGGGCTGGCCATGCCCCATCCAGGACCCCCCTGTGCTGGGCTGATCCCAGGGTGGGCAGCAGGAAAGGGGTTGGGATTGTGCCCCTCTGCCCTGCTCAGGTGAGACCCCACCTGCAGAGCTGCCCCAGCCCTGGGGCCCAGCACAGGAAGGAGCTGGAGCTGCTGGAGAGAGCCCAGAGGAGGCACCAGGGTGAGCAGAGGGATGGGGCAGCTCTGCTGGGAGGAAAGTCTGGCACAGCTGGGATTGTTCACCTGGAGAAGCTGAGGGGTGACCTCACTGTCAGTACCTGAAGGAGCCAATAAGGAAGCTGGAGAAGGACTTTGGACAAGGGCCTGGAGTGACATACCAAAGGGGAATGGCCTCCCACTGCCGCAGGGTTGGATGGGATAAGGGGAAGGAATTTCTCCTGTGAGGGTGTGGGGCTCTGGCACAGGTTGCCCAGAGCAGCTGTGGCTGCCCCTGGATCCCTGGGAGTGTCCAAGGCCAGGTTGGATAGGGCTTGGAGCAACCTGGGCTAGTGGAAGGTGTCCCTGCCCATGGCAGGGAGTAGAATGAGATGGGCTTCCAGGTCTCTTCCCACCCAAAACCATTCCATTGTTTCAGTGCTTTTCCCCTGACTAAACACATTTTAGGCTCTGGAGGAAGATAGTAATTTTTATCTCCTCCCTGGACCCATAACTAGCAGACCTTGCTGATGGAGGCAACATTGCTGCTCTTGTAACTACCTGCTTTGGAGACCCCAGGCAGAGACCTGGCTTCTCCTGGAGCTCCATTTCCTGGGTGGGAAAGGGGCTCTTCCACTCTCCCATGTGCCACTCCACTTTGGGGGAGCCCCAGCCCACTCCTTCCCTCCCTCCCTCAGCCATGGCCCTCACACCTGCCTCACCAGCAGCCTCTCAGAGTCTCTGAGGGTGGTTTGAAGGGAACAGCTCAGCACAGCTGCTGGCATTTTCCAGAGTTGGAATCATCTGCATTCACCGCTCGATATTCCCGGCGGAGGCAGGGCAGGGTGACAGCAGGTCATGTGGAAAATCTGTCTGCAGCACTGCCCTGCAGCAAACAGGTTTAGGGTGTGAATGGGGACAGGGCTCAGACCAGCTGCATGTTGAGGGACAGGAATCGCTGCAGCCCCCACACCTCATTTCCACCAAAAAAAAAATACCTGGAGGGCCAAATTCCTGGGAGAAAAGGGACAGGCACAGCCACTGAATTCCGAGGATGAGCAGGAGGGGCGTGACTGTGCTCCCAGATTCCCAGCACATCCAGCCCACCCTGAAGAGAGGGCAGAGCCTCCAGAAGCATCCTGCAGGGGAAGGCAGGCTGCCAGGGCCCTGGAGGGGCTGAGCTCCCGCTGGGGATGCTGCAAGGAGCAGTTGGGAGCCCCGAGGGCAGCACCAGCAACAGCCAAGGATGTCAAGCACATAGGCAAAAAACAGCCCAGCTTCTCCAGGAATTGTGTCAGTGTGGCCTCAAGGGCACAGTGATTGCTCCACCAGCCCCATGACCAGGTCCTGATGGACACTTCCTCTGATCACTAACATCCCAGAGAAGCTGGGGGTCCAGCTCACCCCAACAGCAACTCCCTCGTTCCTTGACATGGACAGGCCAGGGGCCTGGGAGAAGACTTGCACTCAGCAGGGTGAGTCTCCCAGGCCCTGGATGTCAAAGTCTGGGACATCATAAATCACACAAGTGCAGCTGGGTTTAACGCAAAAGGCAAGAACAAAGGTCTTTAGAGGAGTTAAAGACATCAGCAAATCTCCCCCTGAGTGATGAGGGTCAAGCTGTGCCTGTTCCCACCAAGGTCAGGCAAACAGGCTTGTGGACACAAGGAGGCTGTCACCATCCCTGAGGAGCATTCCTTCCTGGTAGCACAGCCTGGACACTGCTCAAACAGGGACTGGGGCCATGGAACAGCCACATCACCAGTGCAGCACTGGGAGACAGGGAGGCCTCGTGTCCTGTATCTCAGGGACACATCCTGCCCAGGTGGCTCTGCACTGAGCTTTGCTCAGCACCTCTTTTGCTGCCTGCCTTTGCTGTGGCTGCAGGAAGGTTGTAAGGCAGCCCAGTGGCCCTGCAGGCAGTGCTGGGAGCAGGCTCACCGTTCCAGAGGCGCAGTGAAGCGGGAAGGCACAGCCCTCCTCCTCCTCCACAGTGCTCACAATGCACTCCCTGAACCAGAGGTAATGGAGCAGTGCCCCAAGCCAGGCCTCTGCTGAACTCCAGCCACCACTCACACAGCCTTGAGGGATAATTGGGTTTATTTGGTATGTCACAACAGTTTAGTTTGCTCTTAACAGCTCTACAAAACTTGGTAAATGCAGTTTTATCAGTTAAAGAGCAACACCCACCCCGGATGCCTGTCCAAAGCAGGCAGAATGGTCAGGGCCTTTTAACTGGGATGTTTCTTTAAGCTGCTCTAATGCCTGCAGGGAATGCTGGGGTGAGAGTACAGCTGAGCATTCAGGATGTGGGAGTCATTCCTGGTTCACCTAGGCTGCTCTGAGCTTCTCTTTGGGCTGCCTGACCGGCAGGCACTGCATACACCAGGAAGGACCTGAAGAAGTCAGCCAGGAGCTGGAAAATAAATTAATAACTGGACATTGACCTTCAGCACCTGCACAGATAGGTCTTGGTGACCATCTCAGGCAATGTCTCCCTGTCAGACTCTACCAAAGCAAATCTCTGTGGTACAAACTGCCCTCAGAGGTGCTGTGCACCCCCAGGCTGGCTGAAGGGTGGAGTCCCTCCCAGCCATCAGCAGGCTCTGCTCCCCCTCAAATCACAGCACCTCTGGCTGCAGCCCTGTTCAGTTCTGCCTTGCTGATTTGCCTGCAACTCCCACCCAAGAGCCCCAGCCACGCAGGGTACAGTGTCAGAGCCTGCTGCAGTGGCAGGGAATCTCCAGAGAAGCAGCATCCCATGCCATGCCCGAGGCTTTGGCTGCAGCCAGGGGTGTGGGCAGGACAGCACCGTGGGGCTGGGGCTCCAGGGAGGCTGGAAGGGGATGGCTGCTGTCACTCCTCCTGCAGCTCCTTCTTCTGCAAGGCCTGGAGCCTCCTGGCCACCGTCTGCTGGATGATCTCCAGCTCCTCTGCGTCCAGTTCCTTCATGAGAAGCAGGATGGCATCCAGGACGTTGTTCTGTGGGGATAAGGCACACACTGCTTTGGACCAGCCAGCCAGGACAAGGACACTCGATTTTCCCTGCTCTCTCTAGGAACTCCTCCACCACCACCACCACCACCACCACGACTGGCAGCAGTTTGGAGCAGCCACCTGCAGCCACCAGACCGGGACTAACACCCACAGCCGAGCCCTCGGGGCAAACACAGGCAGGGAGAGGCACGTGATGAGGCTGGAATGCAGGACAAACCCATCCTGTGCTCTGCCCACAGCCTCTGGCTGCCGGCCACGCTCCAGCCTGCCTTCTGTCAGGAAAGGCACAGCCAGGAGCGGCTGCACTCGCTCTCCAGCGTGTGTAGGATGGGAAAGGACAGCCCTGCTCTGAGGAATGAGGAGAGCTGGTGCTCTCTGCAAAGGACCCTTGAAGGTCTCCAGCCCTGCCACCACCACAGGACCAGTGCCAATGCCAGGTCGTGGCTCTGTCAAATCATGTCCTGAAGAACTCCAGGGAGAGATTCCACAGCCTAAATAGCTGTCCTTCTAGGGAGAATCTTTTGCCCAACATCCAACCTGAGCCTCTTCAGCTGCAATGGGGTACTACTTCTCCCATTTTTAAAGGTCAGAGACAGTGGGGCTGCTCTAGGCAGCTATGGGTTAGATCTTGCTCTGCTGATTGATGCAATGGCACTGAGTCCAGCACTCTGCAATTCCCAGCTGAACCACCAAAATCCAGATTCATCCAAGGCTACATGATGGAGGGGGCTGAGGAACCACTTAAGTTTCCTGTTAAGCAGCCACTTCCCAAGGTTTGACCTCCTCTTGCTAAAGAAACACTTCCTAATATCCAGTCTGAACCTGCTCTGGCACAGCTTTGAACCATCACCATGTCTTCTATCACTGGATCCCAAGTAGAAGAGCTAAGCACCCCTTCCCCATATCCTCTCCTCAGGAAGATGCAGAGGGGCATGAGATCACCCCTCGGCCTCCTTCTCTCCAAATCAAACAAACCCAGAGCCCTCAGCTGCTCCTGGACATTTCTTCCAGCTCTGTTCCCCTCCTCTGGGGACATCCAAAGTTCTTCACATCCTTCAACACTGGGGCTCAGCCCCGCGTACAAGGAAAAGCAATTTGGTCTTTAAAAGATACTCACTGTCTTCTTGCAGCTGCAGTCTGTCTCTTGAGTGGAAAAGGAGGAGTATTTATCCCTGGGAACAAGCTTCATATCAAGCTCATCCTGAGTTTTGCTTAAAAAAAAGGGAGGAAAAGCAAATGTTATTATGACCAGGTGGGAGAATTGCCAGGCCAATCCTTCCTCATCACAGGCAGCCATGCAAGGAGAATCCAGCTGGAGGACCCCAGGGAATGGAGAGGATCCACTCCTGCCTGCACAAGCAGCTGATGAGCCCAAGCCACCCCCAACAGCAGAACCAGCCCCACAGAACCAGCACAGCTCCACTGCAGCAACCAGCACAGTGGGAAGCTGCACCGGCTGTGGGCCTGGAATGTCAGGCTCCTTTCTTGCTACACACAAATTCAGCATCCCAGCCATGCTGGCAGCTGCCCAGCCCTCACCTGGTGTCCTCCAGGCAGCAGCTGAGCAGCTGGCTCTGGGGCTCCGTGGTGGCTCCAGCGGTGCTGGAGGCGGTGCTGGGCCAGCCGTTCTCCACGGGGCTGCGGGCCGGCGGCGCCGTGATCTCCACGCCATCCACCAGCGCCTGCGACAGCTCCTCCTCTGTCACAGCTGCAAGGGACACAGCAAATGCCTGTTGCTACCAACTGCAGCAGCCCAAGGGGATGGCATCTCTAGCAGGGCAGGTTCTGCTGCTGCAGAGAGTGCAGGAGAATGCTGGAAGCAATCACCAGCCTCCCAAAGCAAGAAGGGTATCAGGGAGGGATGCAAACGTGCTTTACTATTTCTTGTCTCTGGAGAAGGCTCCAAAAGCAACCAAATTTCTGCTACTGGATGGAAGAAAAAGAAAACAGAGAAGCTTTTCTACAGCAGCAGATCCAGTTATAGAACCTTTGTCTGGCCACAGCAAAGAGAGAGCTCTAAAAACCACTAATTAGTGGTACTGTCCAAGCTATAATGAGGCACTCTGTTTTGTTACCATAGGGAAGGGATAGTGAAGGGAAAGGAAGGGAAAAGAGGATAGGGAAAAGGGGATAGGGAAGGAAAAAAGGGATAGGGAAGGAAAAAAGGGATAGGGATAGGGATAGGGAAAGGGGATAGGGATAGGGAAGGGAAAAGGGGACAGGGATAGGGAAAGGAAAAGGAGATAGGAAAAGGAGAAGGAGGAAGAGGAGGCAGATGGGAAAGGGGAAGATAAATGAAAAGGGAAGACAGAGAGAAAACAGCTTAGAAGCACCAGATTTAACTCAACCCCTAACATCCCCTGACTAGCAAAACTCAAAGGATGCCCTCAAGAGGAGCCAACACATCCCCTTTTCCCAGGTGGCACTGGCCTGGGGCTGCTTGCAGGTGACCAGAGCCCACCCTGGTGGCCCGGGGCTGTGTGCAGGTGACCAAAGCCCACCCTGGTGGCCCAGGGCTGCGTGCAGGTGACCAAAGCCCACCCTGGTTGTCGAGTTTCTGCAGGCAGGGCAGGTTGCGCAGCACGGTCATGCGGTAGCGGTGCGGGTCGGGCCCGCAGCAGGGGTTCTCTGCCAGCCACAGCACCCGCAGCCGCGGCAGCGTCTTCAGGTAAAACAGCTCATCCAGGCTCCTGATGTTGTTCCTCCTCAAGTAGAGCTCGCTCAGGTTCTGGCACTGGTGCAGCGGCTCCAGGTCTGAGATGCCATTCACACTGCAAAGACACAGTCAGAGCCCATCCTGCCCCATGCCCCTTCCTGCAACTGCCTCACCCCAGCAGGGCACAGCAAGGGGCGTTCAGCCCACGGCTTGTGGCATTTCATCTTTGTCAGCAGAGGGAAGAATTGAAAGAGCCCTTGCTCCACCCTGCTGAGGATGACAAAGAGCCTCTTCTTTCCCCAAACCTGCCCCCTTTTCTGTAGCAGCTCCTCAGACCCACCCAAGGAGAACCCACGTAAAATTCCCAAGTTAAAAGGCTCCAATTCACAGAGATTCGCTCCATGGGATCCCCAGGACAGGTGAAAGTTGAGCATATTACGGAAAGGGAAAGCTTTGAGAGATCCACAAAATATTTCAACAAGTATTTTGGAAACAGGCCACATAGAGAGGCCAAGAAGATCCCTGTCAAAACTACGGAGTAGAATTTCAGGAGCAACAATCCTAAGGGGTTTTATCACTTGTCAAAACAGAGAATATTTTCTCAAGAGCACAGGGAGTAGTGCAGAAGAGCTGTTGTGGAATAATCCTGTCTGTATCTCTGCTGCTTGAGAAATGGGGCACAAAGAGCCAGGCAGCTCACACACACAACCCCAGCAACATGGAAAGAAACAACCCCCAGGAAAAGGTGATTTCCCTGCCCTCTCCAAAGCTGGCAAACTGGCATTCACCTGAACGTGATCACCTCGATGTTGGGCAAATCCCGGCATATTGATATCTGAGCAGGGAGAGACAGAAACAACAAGTCGGCACTCATGGGGGAAAATATAAATAAACCAAATTGAAATCACAAAAAGCACCATCAGGAATTTGGGTTTGCTTCAGTCTAACCCGAGCTTAACAACACCAGAGATTTTCTGACACAGAGAGTGCAGCGTCAGCAGCTCCTCCAGCCTCTGCTCAGGAGTGGAAGTGCAGATACCAGGCAGTGTCACATTGTTCTTCTGCTCCAGCAACTCTGCAGCCTCCACATGCAAGAAAGGCTCCCTCCCACCCCTGCCAGCCCTCCCCTAGCGACAGAACCTCATCCAAAATCACCACAGAGGCAGGACTCAGGGTCCTGCTCTCCGAGACTCCATGCTGGACCTCGGAGAGAAATTTTCCAATGTGGAAACAGCATCAATCACTTCCTTTTTAATGGTGTGAGATGCTAATCAAGCCTGAAAAGTCCTGCAGCTCACAGGCACCAGGCCAGACCGAAGCCAGGCCCTCCCCAGTGCCCTGCCAACCCCATGGCCTCCACGGTGTCCCTGCTCCAGCTGTGGGCCCAGGCTCCTCTGGCTCCTCCAGTACTTACATCCGTCAGGTGGCTGCCCCTGCAAGAGGAGAGGGGAGTCAGGGAGAGCACAGCTCAGCCTCCCCCTGCACCCCCACAGCCAGGTTCACAGCCCCAGCCCCCGCCTGGCCCCACCAAACTGCTCTAGCACAGTCTGCCACGGGCCTTGCTTTGCCTCCCCTTCCCCATCCCGGCCTGACACCCAGCTCCCTCCTCCATCCTTGTCTCTCCTCCCCATCCCTGACACCCAGCTCCTTCCCTTCACCCTTGTCCCCCCTCCCCAGCCCTGTCTGAACCCCCTCCCCATCTCTGCCCGTGTCCCCAGCCTCACCGCTGCCTATCCCATCTCCAACCCTTCCTCTCCCCTCTCCATCCTGCCCTGCCGCCCCTCATCCATCCCTGCCCGTGCCCTCTCCTGATCCCAGCCTGTGCCCCCAGCCCAGGCCTGCCTGTCCCTCCTCCATCACTGTCCTCTCAGCCTCACCCGAGCCTGTCCTCCTTCCTCACCCCTGCCTGTCCCCCCTCATCCCTGCCGTCCCCCGGCCCCCTGTCCCTGCTGTCCCCGCGCCCACCAGCAGTTGAGGCGGCGGACGCCGTCGAGCGCGGCCGCCTTGGCCTGCGCCAGCACGGCCGCCCGGCTCAGCCTCATGCCGGGCCGGGCCGCGGCTGCAGGGGCGGCTCCGCTGGGCCCAGGCCCCGCCCGGCCGGGGCGGCTCCGGGGCTGGATTCGCCTCCTCCTCCCCACCCCGTCGCAGCTCCAGGCCTGGATTCGCCTTCTCCTCCTCCCCGGCACGGCCGCAGCTCCGGGGCTGGATTCGCCTTCTCCCCGCCCCGCCGCGGGCCCGGCACCGCCGCTGCCGCAACGGGCGCGCGTTCAGGTGGTTATTGGTGTTTACGGGTAAATGCTATTAGCCGTCTAATTATGGTTTATTAGAGAATGCTTTGTACACAGAGCTGCGCCTTTGCGGGTGTATGCTTATGAGGAAGGATCACCATGGAATCGTGGAATGGTTTGGACCCATCTCGTTCCAAACCCCTGCCATGGGCAGGGACAACTTTCACTATCCCAGGTTGCTCCAAGCCCCGTCCAGACCGGCCTTGAAGATGTCCAGAGTTGGGCACAGGTTGCTTCTCTAGGCAACCTGTGCCAGGGCCTCACCACCCTCACAGGGAATTTTTTTTCCCCCTAATATCTAATATAAACCTACTCCTTCAATTTGAACCCATTCTGCCTTGGAATAACACGAGCGTATCATTTTATACACTCGTGTGTGGTTTATGTGACTTTACACATATATTCCCATATACCCGTCTATCTATGCATGTATGCAGTGTGCATAAATAAAATATATCTACATTTGCTACAATAAATATATAATTTTTGCCCTCTCACCCGTCCCTGCCTGCTCCCCATCTGCTCCCCTCTCCTCAATAAGCTCCTAAACATTCCAACAGGTTATAGTTCAGCCCTTGAACTATTGTACAAATAATAGTTATGACTATTGCAAGAATGACTAATACAGCACTACAGTTTCTTACTCCTCTTATCCCATGTGGCAATAAGAAAACTAACGCTCACCTTTGACTCAGCCTTGGGACTCAAGTGGCTCAGGACTCGTTTTTACAGAGCCAAAGTAATTTAGGAATCTTCTAGACTCCTGGGTTTCTACACCACTGTATGATATGGGAAAACCTCCAATTTATATCTTCAGGGGTGTAACAGCAGCAGGTGGTTAAATGGGAGAGCTGGAATAAAAAGATCTGGAGAAGCAGTATGGTTAGTCAAAAAAAGGGATTAATTCAGAGTTTCCCAGCATTTTTCTGTGTGTTTCCACCTCATTTGGCAACAGAAGCAACTGCAGGATGGAGGCTGGGTGTTCCATGTTTGGTTGTGTGGGTGTTTGGGTGCTGCTGCAAAAGGAAGGGTTCAGGTGTGTCAGTGGGACACTTTGGGACATAGTTTACAAAATCACAGAATCAATGAGGTAGGAAAACACCTCCAAGCTCATCAAGTCCAACCTGTGACCAATCCCCAACCTGTGTTGTAGGCACACAGTTTGTGGTGATTGGGGTGGGGCTGAGCCCCAGTGGGCACAGCTGTGAGCAGCAGGTGAGCAGCACTGACAGCAATGAGCCACGGAGTGCCCAGGGGCACTGACCAACCACCAAAGGGAACAGAGGGCACACAGGTGCAGTGCATGTGGGATGAGGAATATAAAAGGTTGTACTGTAAAACAGCAAAGAGCTGCTTGAAGCTTTCTGGAGTGACACTGTTACTCTGTATGGGCAGATGCCTGAAGCTTTCTGATGAGGTAAGGTGTTACTCTGCTTGAGCAAGTGCTTAAAGCTTTCTGAATTTGTGTGGTGATGCTCTGTATATTGTGGCCCCCTCGACTCCAACATATGTTGTGACACCCCACTGTGTCACCCAGCTTATGGCACTGAGTGCCATGTCCAGGTATTCCTTGGACACCTGCAGGGATGGGACTCTAAACCTCCCTGGGCAGCCCCTTCCAAGGCCTGAGCACCCTTACAGTGGAGAAATTCCTCCTGATATCCAACCTGAAACTCCTGTGGCACAACTTGATGCTGTTCCCCCTTGTCCTGTCCTTGTTCTCTGGGAGCAGAGCCTGACCACCCCCAGCTGTCCCCCCCGTCAGGAGTTGTGCAGAGCCACAGGGTCCCCCCTGAGCCTCCTTTGCTCCAGGCTGAGCCCCTTTCCAGCTCCTTCAGCCACCCCTGGTGCTCCATTCCCTTCCCCAGCTCTATTCCATTCCCTGCATGTGCTCCAGCCCCTCAGTGTCTCTTGCTGTGAGGGCCCAGAGCTGTCCCCAGGGCTGGAGGTGCCTCACAGGTCCCAGCACAGAGAGACAGTCACTGCCCTGGGCCTGCTGGACACCCTGTTCCTGATATGAGCCAGTGGTGAACACAGTAGTGCTGGGTTAATGCTTAGACTTGAAATTAGAGAGCATTTCCAGCCTTAATGATTCCATGATTCTATGGAACATGCTGGAAGTGAACCCTGGTTTGTGGTGATTGCCTTGTGTTGGGAGAGGAGATGGGTGGCACTGAACTCCCTCCCCTCTTGATTGCCACACTTCCATAAAGGAATAAGATAAGGGAAGGGCTGAGGGATACATTGTTTGGGATCAGTGGGCACACACTTTTCAGGAAAAATGTGGGATAAACAGGTTTGGCAGATCATCCCACTGTGCTTCCCTCTCTCTGCCTCAGCACTGAGCTGCCATCACACCCACAGACAGACAGGACACAGGTGGTGCATGAGGATTTTAGAGCTGGATATGCAAGCACTCGGAGCAATTCTTGGAATTTTTAGGTTTTCTGCATGCAGCTGTCCACAGGCCAGCTGGCACGAGGATAATCAGGATTGGGGCACTTGGGCTGTGTGTCAGTGAGGGCAGTAGCAGGACCTGAGGAAGAGCAATATCCAGGACTTTGTGGTACTTTGTTCACCAAATCCCAGGCTGCTTTCACTTCCACTGGAACGTGGAACCCAAACACGATTTCACCCACCCAGCCCTGCAATCCCAGCCCCTGCACTGTTGGCAGCTATGCCTGTCCCTGAGACAGCCTAAGGAGATTAAGGAATCTTGTCTAGATGCCACAGAGAGATTTTTGTGCTCATCCTGCTGGAAAAAGCACAGGTCAGTCAGTTTTACTGGCACTGTCTGATCTGGGACCTCTCCTGAGACTGATTCAGACACAAACATTTATTTCATTTATGTTAATTAAATAAAACCTATTTTAATCCACAGTTTAATTCTGCAAGCAGTAGCAATAATCATCTCAGGCAAACCTCTGCCCCAGTCTTTTAAAAAGAGAGCAGTTAAATAATGCATTTAGGCTTGTGAAGTGCATGCAGAGAACAGGAGAGCCCCTGAGGCCTGGCAGCACGTGGCCTCTCCAGGCTGCACAGGATCACCTGCAATCCATGGCACATCACATCCACATCGTGCTCACATCCCTGCAGTGTCACTAATGGATCTTTCAATGTTCCAGAGCAGGGGTCAGGTATCCCCATGGCCCTCATGAGGCCTCACCTCACCCCCTAATTCCTGGTGCTGGATTGTGGACACTTTTTGAGTCTGTGGGAGCCAGACAGCAAAAATGTCTTTGCACACTTGGGCTCATATCTGAAGTACCTTCAGTCAGGTCTGTACTATACAGCAGCCTCGTATTTCTTTTCCACCTTTGTATCAGTGTTTTATAAAATGAGCCTATTAGAACCTGTTTAATGGCTTTGTGGAGCGTGCAGGAAAGCCATTTCTTGCATGTAATCCTTGTATGTATTTTTTCCTCTCATTTCCAAGCAGGACATTGCTGTGATCTGTGATTCCTTTATGCAGGGTCTCACAGCTCACCCACAATAGCCTCAGAAGGAAAAGGTAGAACCCCCCCAAGTGTTCTGGTTACTGAACTGAACCACCTGGATGTGGTGTGGGATTGCTGTTGGAGTGGGGGGTCACACACAGGGAATTTGAAGGAGCTGGGAGCTGCCAGTGATAGTGATGACTGCCCTTGCTGCCAGTAGCAGCCTGACATCCACACTGCTCTCCAGGCTTGTCACTGATGGCTGTCTGCCCTCCCAGGTATCATGGAATCATAGAATCACACAATACCCCAAGCTGGAAGGGACCCACAAGGATCATCCAGTCCAACTCCTGGTCTTGCACAGACACCCCAACAATCCCACCCTGGGCATCCCTGAGAGCATTGTCCAAATGCTGCTGGAGCTCTGGCAGCCTTGGGGCTGTGCCCATTCCCTGGGAACCTGTTCAGTGCTCCACCACTTCTGGGGGGGAAGAACCTTTTCCTATTATCCAACCCAAATCTCCCCTCAGTGTAACATCCTGACAATCCTTCAGGTCCTGCATGGTGTGGTTTTCTCTTCCATTGGCCATGTCAGATCTCACTAACCCTTTGTGGAGATGGAGATAGAATGGCAGTGCCTGTATGGAGACACCTCTTGAGTCCTGGCAGCTGGGAGGGCAACCAGAGCCACTCTGATGGTGTTCACAGGGGTCTCAGGATGAGGGAAGAGATGAGGATCTGACTCCATGTTTCAGTAGGCTTGATTTATTATTTTATTATATATATTACATTAAAACTGTACTAAAAGGATAGAGGAAAGGATTTCTTCAGAAGGCTGGCTAAGAATAGAAAAAGAAAGGATGATAACAAAAGCTTGTGTCTTGGGCTCTCTGTCCGAGCCAGCTGACTGTGATTGGCCATTAATTAGAAACAACCAACATGAGCAAATCAAAGATTCACCTGTTGCATTCCACAGCAGCAGATAATAATTGTTTACATTTCATTTCTGAGGCTTCTCAGCTTCTCAGGAAGAAAAATCTTAAAAAAAAAAATTTCATAAAAGACATCTGTGACAAGCCACCTCTCCTGGTGCAACCCCACAGCAGCTTTGTGTTCCAGAAGCTGATTCCTATCAAGAACCATCCTGATGGAGAAAAAGATGTTCAACAGGATAGGAGGAACAACATAGCTTTGGGAGAGTTTTGTTTTCCTGGTACCCTGGAGAGGTGCTCAGCCCTCCTGAGATGGGCTCTGCTCCTTGCCCTTTCCTTTTCCCTGGAGAAGCCTCATGCATTTGAGAGTGCAGCAGTTACAGGAACAACTTGTTGCTCAGAAATGAGGCAGTGTGGGGTCATGGCAGGCTTGGCCATGCTGTAGTTCTGAGGATGCTCATGGCAGCTCTCCAGCAGCTTTTCCACCCACAGGACATTCCCTGTCTGCTGCTGTCACTGCCCTGGGTCCAGAACACCGTGTGCAATCACTATTTAGACGTGTGCAGGAAATGTCAAAGTTTGGCAAGAACAAACAAAATAATCATGTCATAGTGATGGATGGAGACAGGCATGTCACACAGGCTCTGTCAGTTTTCATTTTGGGAAATATTCCCTCTTATTCCCTCTGAAGAGCCAGCTAAGAGGAACACCTGTGTCTACTCTACAAGACACTTCCAGAGCTAGGGAGGCAGATGAGCACTCCAGTGCCAAATTAACAGAGGAGCTTCTGCAGAATTTCTGGGGAAAAGCTTTGGAGAGGATTTCCAGGAAAACTCCTGCTCCCTCTGTTGTCCTTTGATGACACCAGCACTAGCTCTGTTTCACCAGAAAGCAGCTCTACAGACACCACAGCCACACCTGAAGCCACCTGAGGACACTGCACAGCTCCAGTGGACTGAGCAGGATGAGGAAGTTCCCAAGAGACAAGATCTATCTCACCCAACAAATATAAATTCCCAAGACAGACATCCACAGTAAAGGGAAATCACAGCCAAGAGCATAAAACGAGTATTGAGGAGCTGGTGTGAGTCCAGAGAAGGGAAATGAGCTGGGGAAAGGGCTGGAGCACCAGGAGGGGCTGAGGGAGCTTGGAAAGGGGCTCAGCCTGGAGAAGAAGAGGCTCGGGGGGAACCTTCTGGCTCTGACAGGGTCAGGAGTCTGCCTCAGCTCCCAGGGAACAAGTTGTGGACTTAGCAGTGTAAGGCTGATGGTTGAATGTGATGGTGTTCACAGTGGTCTGAGGCTGAGGGAAGAGATGAGGATCTGACTCCATGTTTCAGAAGGCTTGATTTATTATTTTGTGATACATATTATATTAAAACTATACTAAAAGAATAGAAGAAAGGATTTCATCAGAAGGCTAGCTAAGAATGAAAAATAATGAATTACCAAGGTTTGTGACTGAGACAGTCTGGACAGCTGGGCTGTGATTGGCCATTAATTAGAAACAACCACATGAGACCAATCACAGATGCACCTGTTGCATTCCACCGCAGCAGATAATCATGGTTTACATTTTGTTCCTGAGGCCTCTCAGCTTCTCAGGAGAAAAAAAATCCTAAGGAAAGGATTTTTCAGAAAATATCATGGCTTCAGTTGAACTTGAGTTTTCCAACCTAAATGATTCTGTTCTGCTCACTTCCCTCTGCTCTGTTGGCAGGAAGTTGAGCTGGGACTTGGGGATAAAGGTTACTCCTAGCAGGATGGTTTCTGTGATCCCCTGGCAGCAGAGAGCTGCACAGGTGCTGGGTGTGGCAGAGCTGTGGGCAGCACAGAGCCAGGAAAGGCCGCAGTGGGAGCTCACGTGGGAAAGGTGCCACACATGCTCCAGGGAAAAGCTGTTTGAGAGCCTGGTCTGTCCCCCTCAGCAGCAGAGCCACCAACATTCACTACTGATTCCTGAGCTGGCTCACTCCCTCCTGTGGTTCCTGCTGCTCTGGAAGCCTGTCCATGTGCTGTGTGGGGGCAGAAATGGCTGAGGGCAGCAGGAGCTGCCAGGCTGGCTCTGCAGCTGCACACGTGTGCTGCTGGAACAGACAAACTCCTTTCCATAACTTCACAAGCGTGGCTTTTTCAGCCTGCAATTCAGCAGACAAATGCCACAACCCCCGCAGCTGAGCATCCCTGTTTGCCTTTTACATGGTAAACATGGCAAGCATAACAGGTGACTCATTCCATCGATCCTGAGAATAAACTGTGCAGGTGGGTTTGTGAAACTTCCAATTTAAGTAATTCCCACCTTAGTTTTTATGGGTTTTTTGGATTTTTTTTTTCCTTTGGTTGGTTATCTGTTGAAAAAAAAAAAAAACTGAAAAATTAACCTCAAAGTTCAGTCTCAATTAGCATGGATTAGCAGGACCTATGGATGTACTTCAGCCTTTGCTCAGCTGAGGAACAGCTGGAAGGTTTCCACCAGGAGTTGATATGGATGTAGCCAGAGCAGCCCAGAGACCTCAACAGTGTAGGCACGAGCCAGTCTTCACTTGGGATCAATTTTAGGGGTTACACATAACTGGAGAGAGGGAAATTGCTGTTCTGGGAGCTGTTATAGCAGCTCTGAGGCACAAACATTTTCTCCTCGTGAATTTTCACTCACCCTTTGTTCCTAATCTTTAATCTTCACTTACATGTTCTTAATCGTCACTTAATCTTTGCTCTTGCATGACACTGACCTCCTAAGGGGGGGTGTGAGGAAGGAACAGGATTAAGAGGTGAAACAACTTGGCTGCAAAGCAGCATTGTCCTTGGTAGATCTGGGTGGACAAAAGTGCTGGTTCAGCTCCCTGTGCCTCTTTGTGCCCTTCTCCAGATCCTTTTTTAATTCCCTACAGTTCCCACTCTGTTTGGGCTCCCTTCACTAAATCCTCAGAAAGGAGGAAGGCAATAGGGAGCCTCCTGGCCCACCTTAACTCTAATGTTTTGCCTTTTTCCCATGTTTTTTGGTCTCTTTATAAGAAAGGGACATATCATCCTGATCCCTTCAGGCTCCTTCCTGTGCATCTCACAGCATCACACACTCTGCATAAAGAAACATCATATTTCACTTTGATTTGCCAATCAGCAGGATCCCAATTCCCATGTAAATGTATTCACAGAATGCATGCTATTGGCAAAAGGAACTGATAACAACTGTCTCTACAGAGCACTGGGTGCAGTGAAACTTGCTCCTTATTTTAGCATTTCATCTGTAACCATGAGGCTGTTTCTTCTCATGCTGTCCCTGTTCCCTGGGAGCAGAGCCCAACCCAAATCCTGGCTGTCCCCTCCTGTCAGGAGCTGTGCAGAGCCACAAGGTCCCACCTGAGCCTCCTTTGCTCCAGGCTGAGCCCCTTCCCAGCTCCCTCAGCCTCTCCTGGTGCTCCAGCCCCTTCCCCAGCTCTGTTCCCTGCCCTGGACACGCTCCAACCCCTCCATGTCCTTCCTGAATTGCTGGGCCCAGAGCTGTCCCCAGGGCTGGAGGTGCCTCACAGGTCCCAGCACAGAGGGGCAGTCACTGCCCTGGGCCTGCTGGACACACCATGGCTGGGACAGCCCAGGGGCCATTGGCCTCTTGCCCAGCTGGGCACACCTGGGCTCGTGTCCGGCTGCTGCCACCAGCACCCCAGGGCCTGTCCCAGCTTTCCAGCCAGTCTGTCCCCAGCCTGGAGCTCCACAGGCTTGGTGTGACCCAAGGGCAGGAACTTGGCCTTGTTGACCCTCAGCCCATGGATCCAGCCTATCCAGATCCCTCTGCAGAGTCTTCCTGCCCTCCACACTCCCACCCAACTTGGTGTCACCTATGAACGTACTGAGGGTGGCCAATCCCCTCATCCAGACCATGGATAAAGGAATTAAACAGTGCTGAGTCCAACACTGAGCCCTGGGGTGCTCCAGTGGTGCCCAGCCCAAGCTGGATGTGACTCCATTCCCACCATTCCCTGTGCCCAGCCGTCAGCCAGGTTTTTGCCCAGCTAACAGTGCACCCATGAGCAGCCAGTTTCTCAGGGAGAACGCTGTAGGAAACAGTGTCCAAGCACAGGTGAGACTGTAAATTTAACTGCAAAAGGTGTTTCACAAACTCTGGCAGGAATATATCTGTGGAGACCATGGCCAGGGGGCCCCCAAATCCAGACTGGCACTGCAATACAAGCTGGAAGTGGCCTAAGCAAACAAAAAAATGCCTCTGCAATCCAGTGGCACTCCTTGCACAAAAGGCTCGCTCTCTGAGTGCTGCTGAGAGCAGGGAGATAGATAATCTCCTTGGGATCATCTCACACATCTCTGTGTGAGAGGCCAGGCACAGCAGGCTCAGGTGTTCCCAAAGGTAGGGAGGCTTCCCTAATTCCCGATCACCTGAGGCTCCTGGGCTAGTGGAAGGGGGTGGAAATGGATGAGCTTTTCATATCTAAATTAGCCAATTCTGGGACTCCCTGGGATGAGCTGAGCAGGTGCAATGTCTCCTTCCTGTCTCCCAGCTCCAAGCTTTGTGCAGTGTTGTGGTTTGAAAAGCACTGAAGAATTCAGTATTTTGGTTAAACCACAGCTGTGTGTTTTAAATCCGGGTGGTCCTCTCTCTGTGGGTGTCCTTTGCTAATCCCTGCACAGTCCTGGCCCTTTACTGGTGCTGCTTGTGACATAAAACAGATACAATGGAGGTGTTTGTGACGCTCCTCCTTGCTGTGCATATTTTGTGGAGAAACTTTGCGAAGGACAGAGGACAGCCCGCCATTTCAGCGACACTCTGCTGCCCTCGAGTGGGTGCCTAAGAAATATCCCGCTCTTCTCTGCCCACGTGCTTTGAACTAATGCTTTAACACTCAAAAAAACTCCCTCGCAATCACATTTTTAAACTGTTTCCGCAGCATGGCGAGGGCGACGGCCGCGACCTCACCTGAGGCGAGGGTGCGGAGCCTCACCTGAGGGGGCGGGGCGGGGGCGGAGCCTCGGTGGGGCGGGGCTTAGTGGGGGCGGGGTCGTGACAGTCGCCTCACAGCTGACGTCAGGGGCGTGGCCTCAAGTCGAGTGACGGCTAAGGGGCTTGGGGTGGGAGAAGGGGCGCGGCCACGTAGGGGGCGTGATTTCGCCTCATGGGCGGCCCTTTTGTAAGGCGTGGTCTAAGGTTGGGGGCGTGGCTTTGGGGGCGCGGTCTCCGGCTCAGGGATGTGCCCCTGGGGGCGTGTCCTGCCGAGCGCGCGCGCGCGGCCCCGCGGTCTCGTCACTTCCCGCGCGGACGGCGCTGTCGCCGGGGTCGGTCGTGTCCGGTTCGGGCGGCGGTGTCGGGAGCAGCGGGACGGGACGATGAGCGACAGCGGGGAGCAAAACTACGGCGAGCGGGTAATACACGGAGCCCGAGCACGCTGCGCGGCCGGGCCCCCCCTTTCCCTCCCAACCCCACACACCCCTCCATCGCCTTCGGGTGGCGCCGGTTCCCCCGTGTCCTCCCCGTGTCCCCTTTTGCGGGTGGCGGAGCCTCCGCGGGAGCGGAGAGGCGGGTGAGGCGGCGCTGCGGGGTCGATGGCGGAGGGGCCGCTCCCCGCATGAGGCGCCCGGCGCCATCTTGGGCCGGGACCGCGCGCCCGGGAGGGACAAAATGGCGGCCCCGGGCCCTCAGGGGCCCCTCGCCCTCCATCCCACCCTGCGGAGGGGGAATCCTGATATCATCCTCCCTCCAGAGCCGCCTCGCTATCCACTCGTGAGTTGCTCTTTAATTTAGACCGCTTTTCGCTGTATCTGCCCTGTAGCAATAACTCTGCTTTTCGGGCCTGGCGTCCAGGTGGCTTGGGCTCTCCTCTAATTTAAATTTGATAATGGAGGCAACCCCTTGGCTTTGTGAAAACTGCAGCAGATCCCTGCCAGGGCTCCTAGCCTCGGAAAGATCTCACTGTCCAAAAGAGTTTTTATTAATGTCCAAATAGATGCCTTGCTAAGCTTCACGTTTCTGATACACATCTGTAGTTGCTTTTTGTTTACTGGATCAGCTTTTGATGTCTTTATTTAGGGTCACTACTGGGTTTTGGGGATTTTTTTAGCATAATTCAAATATTTTGTTGCAGTATCGGAGGGAATTGTGGAGGTGATAAGTTCCTAAGTTTTAAAATAGAGAGGGCAATAAATATTAAAAAACGTAGTAATTTTGAGCAATGTCTTTCTTAGAATACGGTTTTGTCTAATTAATTCACTATTAGAAGCTGTTATGTCTAAGTGTTTCTACTTCAAGGATGGTAAAAATAAAAAAAAATTGGTCTCCAGGGAGCTAAAAATGGGAATGAATGGTGAAAGACAGGGATTAAGGAATAGGCTCGTGCTTGCACCAGGGTTTTCATTGGTATCTTCATTCACTCTGAAGTTTTTTTGGTGAGGGGGTGTTTTTTGCTCAGGGTGAATTATTTGTGCGTTAGTTTTTTTTAAAGATGCTTTAATTGTTGTGAAGGTCAAACTGGAAGCCAGTGTAGTCTTAATAAAATTTGCTAGGATAACCTGCATTATCTTTTCAGTCAGAAACAGTGGAAATAATAAAGCGTCTATAGCAAAGTTTCTTTGTGTGAAACAATTGTGCAGATTATATTTTTAATATTAAAAATGTATGAAAGCATTTGTAGGCAGTCTTTGCCAGTGCCTAGAATGAATTATGTGTGAACTTTTGTGACCTTTAAATAGGTAAGTTGTTTGAAATGGACATGTCTGTAAAGGTGAAACCATAGAGCTGCACACCTGCTATTCCAGACTGGAGCAGGGATTGGTTTTCCTTCTGCTCTTGCCTGTGTTATTTATGGATTTTTTTGCTTACTGAAGGCTTATGTTTTACTGAGTCAATGGCTTTTGTGCTTTTCCAAGCTGGAGTCTCTGCAGACTTGAGTTAGTGTTTGGATAAATAATCTGGAATATGATTGCAGCTGTCTTAAACCGTCCCAGGTGCAGGCTGCCAGCAGGAATTGAGCTCTCTCCTTTATTGGTGTTCCTTAGGCAGTCAGATCTGGGAATTCAGTCAGCTGCATCTTGTTTTACTCCATTTCCAGCTGCATTGGTTTGCAGGCCTGACTTGATTGAGCCCTCATGGCCGCTTTGGGGATGAAGAAATTCCAGGTGCTTTTGCCAGGGATGGGACTTGTTTAAGCAGCAGCACGAATTTACTCTGGATTGTGGTGTTTATAAAAGGGAGAGGAAAGTTAAGAAGGTGAAAAAATCCCCACTTGAGTTCTCTCTCACAGCTTTTGCTCCATGGGGAGATGAACTGAAGAAACTGTAAATTGTTAAATACTGGAATGTACTTGAGATGCTGTCGTTGTGTTGCAATGTCATGGTTTTCCAACTTAATTTCGTTTTCACTGAAATTGTTCTCACTGAAACACATGGAATTTAGGCATTAAAGGTTTGGAAGAAGATGAGTTAAAGGCCAAATTAATGAATCCTGCCCTGTGAATTAGTTAATTGTAGTAATGGCTTGGTATGTGGTCAGAAACTGTTTAATATGCAAGTCGGGGTGGGGATTTGGGCGTTTCTTATGTATAAAAGCTCAGTTTACAGATTACTTACAAGGTATTTAATACATGTATTTTCAAGAAAGAGTGGTTTTTATTACTAAACTGTGTGAGGAGGTCTGAGGAAGCAGTTTGAGATTAGAGATGAGCTGATCACTCAGTGCCACCCCAGGGATGGACCATGCCCTGTGTTCCTCCCTCACCAGCTGGCTCTTGATGGCACCTCTTGGGGAGCTCATTCAGTGCCCAAACCTGTTGAAGATAATTTGGGTTTTGCTGGTGGATTAATTTCCTTCCAGCCTGGGCACTGGAGGAGCTCACATAGCCCGTGGCAGAGGTGGTGGGAGGAAGCTGTGGCCTGATTTTTGAGAACACACTGTTCTTTCTGTGTGGAGTTTGGAAACCTGTGGAAGGTTTCTGCTCTCCCTGCAGTGAATCCCCAGCAGTGATCTCGTGTTCCTCAGGGGAAGGGAGGCAACTTCCATCAGGGAGAGGTTGGGGAATGTGCAGTCAGCACAGTGACACCTTGAATAAAGAGGTTGCAGGTCTGATAGTGTCATGTGAGGCTGCACCTTTTCTTAGGAAAACAAGTGGAAATAGATTATTTCATAGGAATATATGATTATAAAACCTTAATACTTTTATTTCTCTGTATCTTACATTACTGACTGAAATCTGTAACTGATTCCTGTGAGGAAAACCTGGATCTCAGAAGTGCAAAGAACTGTGGCCATCATCTACTGCTTCTGTCCATGGAAACCTTTCCCACCTACTGTCCCCCAAATAATCCTGCTCTGGGACATTCCCTGCTCAGAGTCCATGGCTGCAAGGCTCTTTGGGAATGTGCTTAGAGCTGATATAATCACCCCAGCACTTGGTTTGAATGGGCTCAAGGTCTGGAATGAACCATTTGGAATCCACAATCCACAAGCTTCGGGGCTTCCACGTGAATTCCAGAAGTGCTTGATGAAGGGGAAGAGCTGTTGATAAAGACAAGGGATGTGGGGAGGGAGGTTAAATTCAACTTGACAAGGTTAGGGGGGAAAAATGGTTATTGTTTAGTGAATAAAAGTCTGGATGTGCTGACCAGCAGTGCTGGAATAGAGTCAGAGTAAGAAGATTGTTTGTTCCCTCTTCCCCGTGTCATGCCAGGAGCACACTTGGGCATTTTTCAATAACTTAAAACTCACAGAGTGAAAGAGCAAAGAGTAGGAAAAGCAAATATAAAGAACAACCAAAAAGGATGCAAGAAACAAGCTGTGGGAGTGACTGATGTGAGCCCTCAAGGGTGTAAAATAAATTTGCAGTGCTGCAGGCCCCTGGTACTTGGAGTTTTGGATCGGGAGGATTTCCTGGGGCTTGGGGTGAAACAGGGACAACTTGGTAATTTTGGGCTTATTACCAGTCCTGGTGATGTCCAGAGCAGGTGAGGTGCATTGAATTCCTTTAAGGCTGGAATAAAGAAGTGCAATAATCCTGTAAAATGGGTGGATTGAAGGATGATCTGGGGAAAAAAGTGGATTTTTAAAGACTGGAAAATTTGAAATGCAAAGGAGTTGAATGAAAATAGGCCAGCTGTTAAACTGTTTTTGTTTTGGTAGACATTTGTCTTAAAGACATTTTCTTCCCAAGTTTCTGCTCAGCTCCTCAGTGTCCAGACTCCATATCAACCTTAGCATAGTACAGCAAAGACTGCCTGAAAAATGTACCAAATATATGAAGATTTGCCTGTTCTCTACTCATTTCTTCAAAGCTTTTTGACTTTTCAATGCTCTGAAAAAGGGTTTGGTGTGTGTTTGTGGGCAAAATCCTCCCAACTGCTTCCCTCCAATCCTGCATTTCTCCTTTTCTTTCTGGTCTCCACCTGTAATTGGATACAACTCCTTGTGTTTAGCCCAGATTGTCTTTTGTGAATGGAATTATTTTTTCTCAGGTGAAAAGCAGCCTTGGTTTGGGTTTTAATCCTTCTTCAATCTTGCTTTCTCTAACTTTGTTAAAGAGCTTAGACTTCTTATGGCAAAATTAATGTATTAACTCAGAACTCATCTCTGTGGAGTGTTTTCTTTGGAAGTTACTAATGGATTTAGATTAAATTAGTTAATTGTAAATTAAATTGCTCCTAAACATTCCCCCTGCCCTTTGCAGTGTTAGTACATGGGGAAACTGTAGTTTAGAACAAAACATTAAACATCTGTATGAGGAATACAGCTTTGGCCAACTCTGTGCTATTTCTGTTGCTCTTGGGATTAATTGCAAACCTGCTTTGTCCTGTGCATCGTGTTTCTTTCCCCTGTATGGAAAGGAATTGTAAAATGGTAACATTTGTTTGAAGTGGTATGGAAGTGATTGAAGTGTGCAAATTTCTTGTTAGCAAATGAATTTCTGAATGCTTGCTACAGGATTCCCATTAAGTTAGTGTTCAGGTTTAAGAGGTGTTAGAAAACTAAAACGGGATTTTTGAAAAAAATGGTACCCAGTGGCATTGGTGAGCTTCATCAGAATTTACACTAAATTAAGGCTTGATTTTAGAAAGAAGTACAATTCTGCTGAATTTTAAGTTTTCTCTAATACCTTGAAATAAAGAATATTTTCTACTAGCGTGTTCAGGTATTAAAGGCATATGACTAAAACCAAGCATTTTACTGATTTTAAAATAAAAATACATAAGTTCAAACTGCTAATTAGGTCATGTCACTGCCAGAAGAGATTGCCAACATATAACAGAGCAGGTGGGGTGTTAGTCCAGAGCAGTTTGAGTGTGGGGCTCCAGTGCAGTTCTGGTCAGTGGGGAATGCAGATTTCTGTGGAAACACAAAGCCTGCACATGTAATGCCACTTGTGCAGGCAGCTGGGGGTGTGTGCTCCTAAACCTTCACACCAGGGCTGCCAAACTGCAGGAGGGGCCCAAAATTCAGATAATTGGAGTTCATGGAATGACCAATGCTGTGCTTTCTGCACATCCAGCAGTGGCCGCAGCAGGACCTCACTGGAGTCACTCCTTGGTGATTTTGTCTCAGTGTGTGGCTGATAGAGCAAATTATTTGGAGTTTGCTGATGCTACAATTCCTTAGTAGGTACTCAGTTGATCCAGTTGCACTTACTGTTAAATACAGGCATAAATAGCAAATTCAGCTACTTAGGGTTAAGTTAAACTGAGTTGACTGAACCTGTTGATAAAATTATAGGGCTTTGGTAGATTCAATTCTTGAACTGCATTTATAGTAAAAGTCCACAACACTTTTTTTTTCTAGTTTCAGTTTTGGCACTAGATTTTATCCTGGAGTTCTTAAATATTCTTCATCCTGTTCTTTTTCTATTAAGGTTAATGTTGAAGAAGGAAAATGCGGAAGTCGCCATTTGACAAGTTTTATAAATGAGAATTATTTGAAGCTCAGGAATAAGTGAAGCTGAAATTTGAAAAAAAAGAAAGTGAATGCATGCTAATTATCAGACCAGAAGTCCCACTTGTAGAATATTGAGCAATTTGTGTGAAGTGGGGAAGATGAAAGAAGTCAGAATTTGAAACGGAAGAATGAAGAAAAGGAATAAAAATGAAGTTAAGATAAGAAGTAATCTGGAATCTGAAAGCACTACGCTAAGTAATTACTAGTCTGTTTATGTGTCCCTGTATATTTTGCTAAACATGCATGCATTATCTGTTTAATAGCAAAAGTACATGCAGGGTAAAGAAGTGTCTACCAGGGAAAAAAAAAAATAAAACCTCCTTAAAAATCTAGGCAGTGCTAATGCCGACTGCCCGGACACATAGCTATGAATATTTACCATTGATTTCACTGGAGCTTGTTTACAGCCCCTAGGTGAACAAGGAATTGTGTACAAATTAGGCTTTCAATATCTGCGTGCAGGAATCCCGTTCTGCTTCCAGAAGCGGAAGTGCTCATGGGTCTGGCAAGTCGGGGAGGCACACCCCTGCAAGATCTCGCTCTAAGGAGGATTCCAGGCGCTCCAGGTCAAAATCTAGATCCAGGTCTGAATCCAGGTGAGTTTGCTTCTTTTACCTCTTCCTCCTCCTCACAAGTCAGATGATTGTCAGAGATGGCCCAGCTTAGCCAGTTCTGTTCCCAGAGTTAGTGACTCTTCTGTGGACATGGACTGCAAAGGGGCATGCGTGGTTTCAGGATTGGGAAATACAAGTTATATCAATTCAGATGTTTCTGCTGCTTCTTCCAATAGTTAAATAGCTATGGAGCTTTGTATCCTTGCTGATACACTTTGGAAGTGCCTGCCTTTTATCTCTTGGTATACTAAATTGTCTCTGAGCCTGGAGTTTAGATCTTAGTTTTTTTGTGCATCAACAGATTTCCCATTTTAAGCCACATTGCTGTATTACATTTCTTCACTGGAAGCAGTGATGTTCCTTGAATAGTTGAAAGAAGCAGTAGAGATAAATGGGAATTTCACAGTCTGACATTTTAAATACGTTGATTTAACTTGAAAATTAGCATCGTGGGAAGCTTTGAATATTAGACAGCTCTGCAAGCTCTTCCAGAAAGGTTGTGGAGAGCTTGCTTATTGTATTTGTTATGTGGCAGCACAAACATCCACGTGCCTTTTGCACTGTATTACCTCTCCTGATAATCACCTGCCAAACAAGCTGTGTGCAGGGTCAGAATTCCTCTTAAAAAGAGTAGGTAGTTGACAGCTGACTACAGTAATTAATGTGTTGATAATTTATTCACTCATTTGTAGACATTCAGGCTAAAAAAAGTGAGGTTTCAGCAGTGTGGTTTTCAGGTGAGCTGTTCACAACAAACTTTCTGTGTGAACAAGTAGTGAATTGCCAAAGCCTTGGGGGGCAGGCTGGAGGAAGATACTGTGCTGTCAGCAATCACCCAGGGTTGAAAACATAATCAAGTAGTGTGTTAAATCTTGCAAGATCAGACAGAAAGGCTTTTGTGAGAAGGAATGTGATTGGGAAGCTGTGACAGCAGAAGAATGAAGGTTTTTGTTTAATTCAGGCACAGTCACAAGTGTCATATCATGCACCTGGCAGTCCCTGTAGTGTAAGAAGAAATGTGTTGAATAAAAGGAATAAATACTTGTTAGAGTAGTACCATTAGTGAGTGTGGAATTGGAGTGTCCTGTGGGAGTGCCAGCAGTGAGAGATGCTGGGGCAGCTCGGGAAGGGCCCAGTCCCAGGTCCTGCTCTGGACTCTGACCCTGCTGTCAGGGCTTTATCCACTTGGGGTTTGAAAACCTCAGGGCAGGGAAGCTGTAGAACACCTTTGAGGAAACCTTTTAATATTAAAACAACAAAGTCACTACACCCCAGCATATTCTCCTGCCCTTTAATCCATATGACTCCTGGGATTCCATACTCCTTAAAATATTTCTCACTTACAGAATAACCACAACACTGAGTGAAAATACAGTCACAGATGGTACACAATTCTGAGGAAGCAAATAGAAAATGTAGAATTTATGAGAGACCTGGCACATCTTACTTTTGCAATAAACAGTGTTTAAATAATACCCTGGCAATTGGCTTTTACTTTTTGATGACCAAACAGTAGAAATTTATAACTACCACAGCTTCCTGAGCATTTAACAGCTATCTTGAAGGTGCCTCTGGCTGGAAATAATGGAATTATGTGCCAGAGTTAGTGTTGATTAGTAGATTTGGACAGAATTGTGTCGAGGCACATATTTAGAAACAACCTACTTTAATCTCTGTTCAGTGCTGTCACACGTTGAGATGTGGTCATGGGCAGATCTTTGAACTCTGGCTTTCCCCAGAGAAATAACCCTGTGATAACTTCTTTATTTCTTGGTAGTTTCTGTTGCAAATGTATTTTTAAATTACAAGCTTTATAAATTAAACTTTGATTTGGGAACCAACCTGTGTCCTGGTGTTTTTATCAGTTGGCGTGTGGATATACTTGATTTTAAAATCACTTTTATTGATGTTTGTCATTCCTATCTTTGGCTGATACCATTCTGGTACCTGAAATATCAGTTCTGTTTGCCTTAATTTTTTTTTTCCTATATCAATGTCTAAAATGTGGCTGTGTGCATGTGTGGAGCTTCTTTTTTTTTATATTCTTTCTTTTTTTACTGTTTTCCCAGCTTCAGGGAAGTTCTCTCTCTATTTTTTTTATTTTGTTGCCAAAAATAATGTTTTCTTTATAAATACATAATGAGAAGTGCTGTAATGGGACATGCTGAATTAATTTCTCCTGAACATGGATATGCATTTTAAGTTGAGCTTCTCTGACTCTCTCCTGATGGGGTTGGAGGTGTTTTTTGAGGAACTAGATTGAACAGTTTGCCTGCCTGGTGACACTTGGTGAGAAATCTTGGAAGAAGCTGTTAAATGCTCAGGAGTTAAAGCAGTTCAGGTTCAGAGCTTCCCTCACACCAGTGGAGTGGTGCTGCTGTGGAATTAGAGGAAGGGGACATTAAAGACGTGAAAGCCTGAAAATCTGGAATTTGTGACTCAGATCCATTGACTTTTACACTGTTTACTGCACTTCTTAGCCTTGAGGGTTTTTCCTTTGGAGTGGTGTGGAGCACAGGTTACTCAGTGCAGCCATCAGCAGACCAAGATCAGGTGTAGTATCCCTGTATGAGTGCTCAGCTTTTCTTCTAGGATTGCCTGTGTTGGGAGGGATAAGGCTTTGGGAGAAGGAATTGTAGAGTTTCAGACCCTCATGTCCACAGAGCTCATGATGTAAGAAAATATTTTTGGGGAAAAAGAATTAGTGAGCAGTTGCATAAATGCGCTTAAGAGTCAGAACATGTAAATATTCATGAACAAACAGTGCCAAATAACTGCTGAAATACCAGCAGGTAAATGAGCCAGCTCAGGATTGATTTCTTCAGATTGTGTTAAGCTCTTTTCCAGGGACATTTGATTTCAGTGTCACCCAAGGCAGCACTAAGAAAGAGAGTGCCCTCCTTAGTGGTGCATGCTTTGTGTTAAAGCATATTTGACTGATTAGTGTGAAAAGAAAGCCACTCCACTTGTTTTTACCTAAACACTGAATATTCTAAGCCCTAAGTTGTCACACCCAGGTAGCTTTGTTAAAGGAAGAGCTGACTGATCAAGTGCAAGTTCCTGGACTGCAGCAGGAATGCCCTGAGACTATCTGCAGTAATCTGATAGTAAAGATTTAGCACACAGAGAGTAGAGAGATTCATCTATTGAGAATAGTGAGTAAATGGATTATACCTGAGGTATGTGGTACTGCAGGATTTTGGAAGACAATTATTTGAGCATTTTGTGACTGTCTGTTGGATTTTTAAAATATTTAACACCCCAACAAGCCCAGCACTGTACCTCTCTGTTCTTTCCCTCAGGTCTAGGTCGAGGAGGAGTTCCCGCAGACACTACACCAGGTCGCGCTCGCGGTCGCGCTCGCACAGGAGATCCAGGAGCAGGTCGTACAGTCGGGACTACCGGCGGCGGCACAGTCACAGCCATTCCCCCATGTCTACTCGCAGACGGCACATTGGGAACAGGGTACGTGTGTGAGCCATGAGTCACGGGCTCTGCGCCCTGAGGAACACAAAGGGCTTTGTGAAACGCTTGTGCTCCTGTAGGTTTAATGTATTGCTGTCTATTAGTAGGTGACCTGTGAAAAATGTCTGGTTTATGATTGGCTTTTCGCAAATATTAACATGAATATTAGATGTGTTGTGTTAGAAAGTAATGCTGTATTAATTCTCTTAAGTAGTGTGTTAAATATAGTTTTAGGTTATAAGAAATGTTAAAATAGAAACTATGCTATGTAGGATAATTTTTTTAAAGAAGGGACTCGCAGCGAGATAGCAGCCACAGGACACTTAAATCTTTCAGAATAAGGGAATTTATTGCCCTCTTAACAGAAGAAAAGAACTTCTTCCTGCCTTGAAGGTGCTATTAGGATTCAGAGGAAGATGTTGGGGATGACCAGACAGAATCCGGTCTTTAAATGGAATTTATGCATGATGTATGAATATGCAACAGGCTATTGCTATTAAGGGTTAATCCTTTGTTAATTGGTGTCCTTTTTCTGGCTCATGTTGCCCAGAAAAAGGTATCCTGACATCCATAACTCTTTGTCTCTGTTGTCTCATCCTAATTCAAATTGTCCAAATTATTATTACTCTAATTGTATTACTATTTTTGTAACCATTTTATTACTATTAAGCTTTTAAAATTTAAAAAAAACCAAGTGATTGGCATTTTTCACATGACCCAAATGTCAGCCCCACCTTAGTTTTTTCTTCTTGAAGCTCTGACAATCTCAACTTGAG
Organism: Ammospiza caudacuta; assembly: GCF_027887145.1. Lineage (NCBI taxonomy): Eukaryota > Metazoa > Chordata > Aves > Passeriformes > Passerellidae > Ammospiza > Ammospiza caudacuta. The sequence goes on along the minus strand of NC_080603.1, from coordinate 7,218,902 downwards.
AAAAATGTTGCACTGCAAATAAACCCAATTTGATTTGAATATCTGTGTCCTTTCCTTTAGGCAAATCCTGATCCAAACTGTTGTCTCGGAGTGTTTGGGCTGAGTCTGTACACTACAGAACGAGACCTGCGGGAGGTTTTCTCCAAGTATGGCCCCATTGCCGACGTTTCCATCGTGTACGATCAGCAGTCGCGGCGCTCCCGAGGGTTCGCCTTCGTCTACTTCGAGAACGTCGAGGATGCCAAGGAGGTCGGTTGGGGTGCACAGTGTGGGCTTCTCATTATGTATTTATAAAGTGTTTGCTGGGCTCTGAGCTCCTGGGGTGTGTGTTCTGTCACAGGGTATAGCCAGGAGAAACTCATAGCCTGGAAAATACTTGGAGTTTTGTAATCATGGAATTTGGGCTTACCAGTGCTGCGGAATGAATTGGGAATTCTGTAATCACTTCTCAAAAAGTAGAGAATCCTACACTCATACCAATCCTTGTAAAGCTACCCTTTATGGGCTGGAACAAGGCTTACATTCTGCATAAACTCCAAAGAATCTCCAGTTTTTTCCACATCTCTTCCACATTTTTTCCAGGTCATGAAGTCTTCCATTTTGGTTTGCAGCTTGATATGTAGGTCCTGCTACTTGCCAGACAAAAATAAACCAAAGCACAATTGGTTTTGGTTTTTTACTTTTTATTTGTAACTCTGATATTATATTCAAGGTTATGGTAATTTGAAGGATGTATTTGAATACCTTATTGATGTTCTTTTAACCTTTAAATGTTTTATGTTGTGTGATGGAGTAGTTATATCTCCCTACATCAGCATGTTCAAAGATTGCTCTTAGTCATGTCAGAGGCACTGAAACAATTGCCCAGTGGTGTTCCTTTCAGGATTTTAATGGCATAAAAGTCACATTTTCAGTGATTACTGGCACTGAAGTTCAGCTTACCTAGATTGTCTCGCACAGTTCATTCAGTGCAAGATGTGACACTCAGACCTGCCTCCAAACTCAGCTGTGTTTAAGACATTTTAACACTTAATGCAGTGGTTAGAAATTGTTGTTAAAGTTCATACCTACAGCTAATGCTCTTCTGTCCTTCCTTAGGCAAAGGAACGTGCCAATGGAATGGAGCTGGATGGAAGAAGGATCCGGGTAGACTTTTCCATAACAAAGAGACCTCACACACCTACCCCTGGAATCTATATGGGAAGACCTACTTAGTGAGTTTTATCTGTGATTTGGGTGGGTTTTTTCCTTCCCAACCAGTACAGGATAGGATTCATTATTTTGTAAAAATTCCTGTTTCACCTCTGAGACCTGATTCTGAGTGGTTTTCCACATTAATGCATAAGTTGTGTTCCCTTATTCATGGCTGCTGTGCTGTACACTGAAAACACTAGACATGAGCATCAGTAGTAATGCTTGTGTCAACAGGAAGACATTTTGACAATTTCTAAATTACTTCAAGTAGTTTTCCTGTGTACCTTCAAATATTCGTGTCCTTTCCAAGCTCAGATTTTCAAGAGTGAGTGAACAAGTGTTGGTCAAGGAGCTGCGTGGCTCAGTTAGAGCATTAGGGCTTAGCAGTGTGCTGTCTTCACATACTGCATGCACTTTTGACTTCAAGTTGCCAGCAGTGTCAGTTGTTTTCCCAAGTCATTCCCCAGTTCATTTCCCTAGACTTTCAGCTTACTGATGGTGATGTTAAGACTACAAGTTTCTGATTTTTTTAGTCACAAAGTTGATTGAACAGGAGCTTTTTCAGAGTTAAAAGGGGATGAAGAGTTGCTTCAGAATGGAATTCCTTGTGTGCCTGTGATACCAGAAGGTTGAGGTTTATAAAGATTGAGGAAAACAACTGAAAGTTCAAGCATTTAAAAAGCAGTTGTTTAAGTAGTCCTGTTCCCACCTGCACTGATGGGAAAACAGGAGTGCTCACAGTCTTCCAGCTGTAAGCATGGGACATAATAATACAATCTAGTTTAAATAGTGTGAATTTACCTGACTACCAACAAAGTTAAAGTTCTGTGTCTTAGTAAATGCAATTTCCTTCACTCCCTGCAGTGGCAGCTCACGGCGACGAGATTACTACGACAGAGGCTATGACAGAGGCTACGATGACCGTGACTACTACAGCAGGTCATACAGGTGAGCATATTTGCAATATTTTGCTGCTTTCTAAACTCTGCTTTCTCATCTGCCTGTGCAAGCTTTAGGCAGTTCATCCTACATAACTATTCCAGAATGTTTTTGCACTCGATGTCGTTCTGGAATCTTCCTGTGACATCTCCACCAAAATGATTGCTCAGTACAAATCAAGTTGGTTGGATTGAGAAATACTTGATGTTGTTTGACCTGTGGCCTAGCTTAGTCCAAAATGTTTCTGCACTGAAGCTTTAAAAAACAAAAGTTTGTTCTTTGTAGTTTTATTTTAGATTCTTTATTTTAGATTCTTTAGGTTCATCTGTTAGCACTGAAATAGTGCAGATTAATGTTTGAGTTGGTATTACAGTGTCAATTTATATTTTGAGCACAGTGTAGTAGATAAAAAGTGGGAAATTTCTGTGGTCCCCAGTAGCTCCTGCTGATAATTATGGCACCTCAAAAATAAGGAATTGGGGATTGGACATCTGCATTAAAAGACTTTTTTAACACCCCTTGCCAGGTTGAATGTGTGTGTAATCATTATTGATTTTGGTGATAGCATTTTTCTAGCAAAATCCTCGTCCCCTGCAAAATCCTCACAATTTCTGGGACCGTTTTAAGTTGAACACAAAAAGAAGAGTTGATTTTTTCTATGTGCACTACCAAACTTTCCTGCAATTGCAGAATTCTGTGTTAAAGTTACAATGTGCCCAAGTCTTAAGTGGTGCCTTTTCCTTCTGATAGGGTTTGTGGATGTTACCAGAAGCTGTTATTGGGTCAGGAGAAAGCCAGTGGGAGCTGTCCCTGCCTGTGGCAGGGGTGTGCCCCTGGATGGTGTTGAGGGTCCCAACCCAAACCATTCTGGGATTCTGTGAAGAAATATGGAGCCACAAATGACTCTTCTGTGGCTACTTGAAAAATGTCATGGTGCTACTTTCCCCTCCTACACACATGGGTTGGTTGAGGAACAGAGAAGTGTTGCTGTGTTGTCAGGGCTTCCCTGAGGAAGAAAGAGTTGGAATTGTTCAAGATGCAGTGGAGCATTGCATACCCCACCCTAAAAATTCCATTGGTAACAATTCCTTTGCATTCCCTGCCCTGTGTGAAAATAATGCCCTAAGGGAAATGCAGTGTCAGATGGGAATTGTTCTGTTAAAACTTCAGTTTCTCCTTGTTGCAGTGGGAAGTTTAATTTTGCCTGAAAAACTAACTGTAAATAAGGGAATAAACTTTAAAAAGCAATCCTCCAAAAACAACTGGGGAAGACTTTCAACTTGATTTAGTCTCCTGGTAAAGCTTTGCTGATCTGAATCTGAGGAGGTTCCAGTCCAACCACTCAGTGTTAATGCTGTATGGTCTGGTTTTTGTTCTCCAGAAGAAGTTACATCACAGTTCTTGTTTAAATGTGACTGTAAAGTGTTAAAATGTCAGGATAGGAGGTTTTTCCCTGCCTCCACCTTGGAATCAATGTTTTTCTTCTGGATAGTGAGTTGATCTTGCTGCTTGAAAATAATAAGTAAGAGGGTTTTCCTTGAATAGGTGTTTAAAAATCAATGTTAAATTAAGTAATTCAGCATCACCCAGTATAGGAACTAATGTTGTCTTATCTTCACATGATTTTCTTACTCGATGGAGGAGTTTTGTACAGTGAACTTTTTATTTTTGAAATTCCTAAAAGTCATTCTGCTTTTGTTTTCACAGAGGAGGAGGCGGTGGCGGCGGAGGAGGCTGGAGAGCTGTTCAGGACAGGGATCAGTTTTACAGGTGTGTACTGGATTAGTGGAACTGGACAAGGAAACACAAAACCTGGGAGTGCTTGGGTTGGATTTGGGGGTGCCTGGCTGTAAGTCAAGGACATCTTCACCTTGGACAAGTAATTCAGATTAAAAGTGAAGGTGGATTTGGCTTACCCTGCTTGTGTGGGATGCTCCTGGCTTCAAACTAAATTCACATGAAAGCAGATTGTGAGTGCAAGAGCTTGTATTTGTTGTATTAGTCAAAAATAATACTGGTAACAAAAAAAAGAATTCAGATCTTTGCTTTGTTACCCAGTAGAAACGTTGATCAGGTCTCCCATGCTTGTTAGCATTCCTGAGACCAGGATGGGGTTAGAGCTACCCACATAAAGCTGTGCCACTCAGCTGTGCAGGTTTTAACAAGGGGATTGTTTGTGTCACCCCTGTCACAGGAGGAGGTCACCGTCACCGTACTACAGCCGAGGGGGCTACAGATCCCGGTCCAGATCCCGGTCCTACTCACCTCGTAAGTAGCCATGGGCTCAGGGAATGCTTTGGGTTGGGAGGGACCTTAAAGCTCATCCCATTCCACCCCTGCCAGGGGCAGGAACACCTTCCATAGACCAGGCTGCTCCAAGCCCCTCCAGCCTTACCATACCTGGGCCTAGCCCAGTCACAGAGTTCATGTCTGAGAAGTAAATTTGCCATTCCTTGAACTTCTTTTGAGCTGCTGTGTCCACTAAGATGGACTTTGGTGTGGATATTTTATTGAGCCACAGTTCCTTTATTGCTTCATTGAGAAACCTTGAGGGAAGAGTAAATACTTAGGGAAAGCCAAGTGAGATAACAGCCCTTGTTTTGAGTGTAAGATCCTGTTTCTTCCTCCAAAACTCTGTTAAAACAGGAGTTTGGGAGTTTGCTTACCTCCAGGCCATCAGCTCAGATCTGATGCAGGTTTGAGGAGAGGCAGTGGATTTAGCCAGAAATCTCTCAATCCATGAAGTCTGACTGTTGGGTTTTTGTCTTTCAGGTCGCTATTAAAGCATGACACATAGAGGAATTTCTAGCTACAGCCTTTGAGTTGAAATTGCAAGTTTGTGGACAATATTTTTTTATTGTCTCTTCTGTTTAACCAAGTGACAGTGCCTAGTGAATTAGGTGACTTTTACACCTTTTATGAAGACAACTTCTGTGGTGTTCAATGCTGTTTCATTCTGCGTATTTGTGTAGTTTGGTGCTTTGTTTCCAGTTGTGTTTTGAAAGGAGTATGTTTTGCATGTATTTTTTTAGTCTCCATTTTGACTCCTGAAAGGTTTCTATTGTAAAGACAAAAACTGTTCAGTAAGTTTTTTCTACTGATTCCAAGTTATTCCCAAGATCCAAACCTGTGTAAAATGCTTTCCAAAAGTGAGAAAATAAAATAAAAAGACATTTGTTTTTTTTCCTTCCCTTCTTATTTTTGCCAAGAAAACAAAAGCATGGAGGTAATCCCAGGGCAAGTGCCATCCACTCCTTCCAGGAAGAACCAGTCTTTTGATGTAAACATCCACAAGTAAATTGCATCTGAGGTGCTTCTCAAGTCTATTTCTCAATTGTGAAATGAGCACTGAATCCCTTATTTGGGTGTTTAGCTGTTGCCACTTGTATTTAAAAGCTTTTGGGCCAACACTTCATGTGTATCTGTCATACCACGTAGTGAATTTGTGCACTTGAATCTCTGAGCCAGTTAATTTTTAATCTTGTGTTGGAGGAGCTTTCCACGTTGCTTTGTGGTGAGAATGTGGGGTTTTGTGGAAATAATGGAAATTTCTAGACTCAAAACTGATTATTTCTATGGATGTAGGGAACAAAGTTTAAGGAGGATGGTGTGCCATCATGCAAAGAAAGAGACTGAGGGAACAGGCCCCACCTGCTTCAGCTGCCTGGAGAGGAGGTAGCCAGCAGCAGCACACCAGGTGTCTTAGGGATTTAAAAATCATCCGGTATTTGTTAAAATTTCCCTGGTTTTACTCTCCAGAGTGTACAACAGGACCATGGCAGTAATTATTGTAAATTGTCTGAGCTGCTCCTGGTGACACATTTTGGAGTTGGCTGCTCCTGGTGACCCATTCTTTGCAATGTGTCACATGGCTCCTGTGCTGAGCGTGTCCCAAATCCCTGTGCCAGGTCTGTGCTTGGTGTGAGCATTGCAAGGCCATGGTGCATCATGGAATCATTTTGTTTGGAAAAGCCCTCTCAGATGGACTCCAGCCACTCCCCAGCACTGCCAAGGCTACCACGTACCCATGTCCCCAAAAGCCATATCCACAGGGTTTTTAAATCTCTGCAGGGATGGGGACTCCACCACCTCCCTCAGCAGCTCCTTCCAGTGCCTGACCACGCTTTACATGAAGAAATCCCTTCTGCTGTCCAACTAGAACTTCCCTGGCACAGCTTGATGCTGTTTCCCCTTGTCCTGTCCCTGTTCCCTGGGAGCAGAGCCCGACCACCCCCAGCTGTCCCCTCCTGTCAGGAGTTGTGCAGAGCCACAAGGTCCCCCCTGAGCCTCCTTTGCTCCAGGCTGAGCCCCTTTCCCAGCTCCCTCAGCCACCCCTGGTGCTCCAGCCCCTTCCCAGCTCTGTTCCATTCCCTGGACACGCTGCAGCCCCTCAAAGTCGTCGTGAGGACCAGGGGTGCTGGTAAGGCTCAGATCCAGATGAAAATCCCACCAAGGGTGCCAGAGGAAATGGGTGTTTTCTGTGAGCAGCAGCTTGCTGAGGTGCACCCCATAATCCACATTAAAGATTTTCTGGGGGTTTGGGGAAGAGCTGCTGTAGCTGGCCTGGTGAGGAGAGCCTGTCCAGCACTTCCTACTGCTGAATCATTCCCAGAGCTCTCAGTCCAGGAACAGCCCAGGCTCTGATGCTCCCAGGCTGAAGTGTTGCCCTGTGGCACAGCTGGCAGGAGGCTGTGGGATGTGTGCTGGAACCCACAGCTGGCTGGCCTGGTGCTCTGCCAGCAGGAAGGCAGGAATCATCCATGGGAGGAGGAGCCTGCCCTGACCCCCAGCATGGATCCCACCAGGGCAGCAGGGAATCTCTGCTGGAGCAGCATCTGCTGGCTGGATGTGACAGGCTGTGCCCTTTCCAGACCTGCTTTCCTGTCGGCGGAGGACTGATGAAAACCTTGGAAGCACGTGGAGGGGAAAAAGGAAACCAGGAGCTGTTTGTGCTGCTCTCCTCTCCCCACACATGCAGGTGGAATTTCCTCTGGGGTAGATTGAGCCTCTCCTGTGCAGGGGATGCTCCTGTCCCTGCAGCATCTCCTGCCTTTCCCTGGGCATGAGGAGAGGCCCTGGAGGGATTGTGGAGCTTGAGGGAGCTGGGCAGTATGGAGGCAGTTGTGGGTTCAGTATATTCAGGCACCCCTTGCACTGCTCCTCATGGAATTCCATGAGCTCCTAAAAATCCCATTTTTCCTTGCATCTCCTTCACTGGGGTTCAAGCAATTTATTTTGCACATTGATCACATAAAATGCAGGTGCTCCCATCCATCCCAGTGGAGCTGCTTTGGAGCTGGGAGAAGTTGATCCTTTAATTTTCCTGCTTGCACCCTCTTTAGTGCCAATCTCTGTCACCTGGCCTGTGCTCCACACTGTGTTCCCACAGATCCATACCTTTGGCATCACCTCGGGAGAGTCAGCAAAGCTTGGAGCTCCTGGTGCCTGTCCACCATTCCCATCGTTAATGTCTCACTCATGCTCAGCCCCAGCACAGCTGTAATTAACACAGACACTAATTTAATTACCCAGCCGTGCCAGTCCCTCCACCTCAGCATTCCTGACTGTTGCAGACTTGGAAACTTCTAAAATCCAGTGAGTAGTGAGTAAATTTTCACTGATGTCCCAGCAAAGGGTGAGCAAAATGGTTGAAAAGCATGGATGCATTTTCCAACCAAATTGTGAATTATTTTCTCAGCTCTGCTCTTCCTGTCTCCCAAGGTGGGCTGCTTCCATGCCAGTCCTTCGTGCTCTTCCCTCTCCTCCATAGCAGCTGCACCATTCTCCAGCTGGGAGGATTCTAAAAGCCAAAAATTGCATTTCAGACAGTTCATCACCAGCACATGAGGGAAATTTGGGATCAGGCCCAGCCTGGAGCTGCCTGGTGGCTTGCTCAGAGTGGTGAGGGGCAGGTGGGAGCTGCTCTGGCAGCATGTCCCAGTCCACTGTGCACAGTCATCTCTGCCACAGGCTGGGGAGAACAAAGGACAGCAAACCAAGTCCTTTCCTTAAGGAAATGAGTTCATTTTTAGGACAGGGCTTTGTTTTGGCACTGCCTGACCTGTGCAGTCTCAGCAGCCAGAGGTGTCCCCCATGGAGCAATGAGCAGCTGCATTCCCACCTTGTTACCAATCCGAACAGTGCAGGGGTGGGATGAAGCTCTCCTGAGATTCTCTGTATGATGAATAGTGAAAAACATCCTTAAGGATTCAGGGAAAACTTGCAGGTCAGAGAGGTGAGGTGGGTTTCTCCTGGGCCAGGTCACTGAGCTTTTCCCTCTTGGATTACTGCAGCCTCCTGGGGTAACTTCTGGAGTCACCACATCCTTGCTGGCTCGAGGCAGGATCCTCCCTCCGCCTGCTGTCCTTTCTCCGTCCTGTTCCCAACACCCTCTGGGGATGTGGGATCCAAGGAGAGATCCCAACACAGCTGCTCCATTAGCAGGAGCCCAACCAGTGCCCTGAGTGCAAGTCCCAGTAAGACCAGTCTGCCAGAACAGGGTGATGGAATCTCGTGGATCCCAACCTGCCTGCTGAGACAGGCTTACCAAGGGTTTGGGATAAAATGGAGTTGTGGGCCAGACTGTTTCTCCTGAGCTGGGAGGAGACTCAGGAACCCCCTGGGCTGGCCCCAACATGGATTTGGTAGTCCCAGATGTTTGCCTGACCTCCTCCCAAAACCTCCAGCTGAGGAACAGCATCTCCTGTTCCTCCTGTGTCCAGTCGACCAAACACTCCGGTTTTTTCCTAGTTTGTCCTGTTTTTTCAAGGCAGCCCTTCACACACAGTGGGTTATCCTGTCCTTCTCCAGACTAAACAAACCCTCCTTCAATCTCTCATGGCCTTTTGCTCATTTTATCAGTCTTGCTGCTGCATTCCAGACTCATTCCATGCCAGCATCTCTTTCCAGGGAGGAATGATTTTGCCTACAAGGCTACCCTTGGAAGATGCTTTCCCTTTCCTGCTGGATCCTGCACCCCTTTTAGGACCTTTTTTTCCATCTGGTTGTCACCTCTCCAGCTGTTTTGTACCAGTGCTCTGAAATCTTCTTCCCCAAAGCACAGATTTCCCTTGAACATCACATCTGGACCAAGACAGATCCACCCAAACTGGGAAACAGTATCAGCTCCATAGGGTTGGGAAAGCATCTGCAGAAGTTTGTTGAGCTCTTTCTGCAAAGCCAAAAATCAGGGGCAGGAGGGATGAGTTCCTGCAGGTAACTCCTCTGTTACATCCAGCTCCAGCAGAAGGCTGATTTGAGGAGTAGTAAATGAGTATTGCATCCCGTGGGCACTAATTAATCCCAAAATCTCATGTTTCTCCCACTGCTTCCCAGTAGCAGTGACCTCACACAATGAACCAGCAGCTTCCTACCCCATTCCTGCCGACAGCTCATCCCTGACGAGGCAGGAATGACCTGAGCAAGATCTTTGAAAAGGACTTTATCAACCAATTTCAGTCTAAAATCACCCCAAAAAATGTACTGGGGATGGAGGAGCTGTGAGCACCAGTGACAAATGACAGCCAGGCAGGAGCTGCACTGAAAGCAAAGCCAGAGAAATCGGAGGAGAAGGATTCTTCTGGCTTTGCATCATCGCAGCCCAACCACATCTATTTTTGCTGTAGGCATGGCATTGAGCACCCGTCACCGCTATTCCTACTCCATCCATCTCCGTATGCCAGGCAAGACTGGCAGTGGGATGGAGCAGCAGGAGGAGCGGTGCTTTAAGTGTCCTTAATTGCCTTAAAATCTGGGGAAGTCAGATTATTGCCCTTCACCCCCCAGCACAGGAAGGGACACCTGGCCCTGCACACAACGCTCTTCCAAGAGCACAAGGCCACTTGTCACCCACCCAGCCAGGATTATTCTGCCCCTTATTTCTGCCTCCAGTCACGTCCTCGATGCAATTCCACAAGGATTATGCTTTTATTCTCGAAAGGAGAGAGAAAAATGTCACTTAACCTGCAGGCAGATGGTGACACCAACTCCTGGTGACCTGAGGACACCCTTGAGGCTGCAGGAGCCATCTCCAGCGGGCAGAGAACGTGCACAGCTCATGGCTGGAGTGTCTGGCACAGGCTCGGCATCTCCTGGAGCCTTTCCGACAATGGGATCACACGCAGTGATGGCTGGTTGGATCTGGCCGGGGAAGGGTTCACACATTCTTGTTTTCCAAAAAAAAGCACTGTAAAAACATTATTATTTATATTATTTATCATGTTTGTGTATTTGTTTTAATTGTATTAGGTAATTATGTAGATAAATATATAAATATAAAGATGTATTTCTTATTTATTTTCTTTGGTTCCTGAGTGAAAAGGTTTTCATCTCCCTGAAGGAACTCCTGAAGGGTTGGGGCTGCTGGGCTGTGGTGGTTTCCAGGGCAAAGGGGTTGGAGTGGTGTGGGGTGGTGGGTTCAGGCCAGAGGGAGGGATTGGGGGTGATGGGGTACGATGGGGTGCGGGGCAGAGAGCTCTGTGCTGATGACGGGGTGCGGGGGTTTAGGGGCAATGGGGTTCAATGGGTTCCGGAGCAGAGGGGTCGGGATGCGGGGTGCGGTGGCTCGGGGGTGTTGGGCGCGGTGCGTTCCCCTACAGAAGGGCGGGGGGCTCTGGGCCGGTCCCCCCAGCCCACCCCGTCCCCGCGGGGGTCTGGCGGCTCCACCTGCCCCCCCGCGGGGCGGCCCCGGGGCCGGGCCGGGCCGGGCTCCGCCCGCCGCTGTCGGAGGCTCCGCCGGGCCGGGGCCGGTGGCGCAGAGCGGGACCCTCCCGAGCCCGCGTCCGTCCCGCTCCCGGGAGGGGAGGAGCCGGGGGGCTCCCGGGGAGGAGCCCGGGGGGCTCCCGATGAGGCGCCGGAGGATGAACCAGCTGTACATCGGCAACCTCAGCCCCGCCGCCACCGCCCAGGACCTCCGGCAGCTCTTCGGGGAGCGGCAGCTGCCCCTGCCCGGCCAGGTCCTCCTCAAGTCCGGCTACGCCTTCGTGGACTACCCGGACCAAAACTGGGCCATCCGGGCCATCGAGACCCTCTCGGGTGAGCGAACCCCCCCCGCGCCCCCCGCATCCCCCCCGCGACCCCCTCATCACCCCCCTCGCCGCCCCCTCCCCGGGCATCTCCCGGTCCCCCCTTCCCTCCCTCCTCTCCCTCCTTCCCTCCCTCCTCCCGCCCCGGCTCTTCCCGACCTCGCCTCTATTTTTCGCTGATTTTTTTCTCCGATTTTATTGGGAGCCCCCGGGGCGCGGCGCCCCCGACCCCGCCGCCCCGCCGCCCCCCGCGCCCCCCCGGGGACCCGATTACGAGGTGCCCAGCCCCAACTCCCCGGGGGCGCCGAGCGGGGGGGACCGGGGCGCCGGGGGGCGCGGGGGGCGCGGGGACAGCCCGGGAGGGCCGGCGGCTCGGGATGCGGTGGGACACGATGGGGTGGGATGCGGTGGGACGGGATTTGGCGGGGGGATGCCGCCGTGCCCCATCCCGGGGGGATGCTGAGCGCCCCGCTGTCTCCGCAGGGAAAGTGGAGCTGCACGGCAAAGTGATGGAAGTGGATTATTCCGTGCCCAAAAAGCTCAGGTAACCCCGCGGCGTGTCCCCCGCTGTCCCCCCGGTGCCCGTGTCCATCGCAGCGTTTCGGGGGGCGCGCCGGGCGCTCCGGGATGCGGGGGACGGGGGGGGCGGCGGAGCCCCGTCGGTTTTACTTTCGCTCCGGAGCGCGGCGCGGCGGGGGAAGGAGCTGCCGGCCCACGGCCGCGTTCCCACGGTGGGCACCCCCGTGATGCCCCCTCACCCCACGCTCCCGGGGAAAACAGCCGCTAATTTAGCAGGAAAACACGAGAAAACCCCTTTCCTCCCACTTCCCGCGGCGCGGACGGAGCTTTTCCCGGCAGCGCAGCCACCGCGCCCTTAGGCTTATTATCTTTAGTTGATAATTAATCAATTTCCCCTCTCCAAACACCTCATCTCCCCGCTTTATCCAGCGGGAGAACCCCAAAACACGAAGCGTGTTTTATTTCATGCATCGCGGCGAGCGCGCCCTCTCATTCCCACCAGGTGCCCGAGGCCGGGCTGATGGGCACACGCGTTCCGCAGGGAAAACAAACCCGGCTCCGTGTGGCGTAGCCTCATCCCGAGGTTTATTCCCCCCCGTCATGTGTCGGGATAAAAGGCAACAACAACAAAAATAAAAAACCCCCACGGGCTGCTCCGGGCGGGTGATTTGGCTCGGCCGGGCGCGGAGGCTTGGCCTGGGCTGGGAGCTGGGGTCCGGATTTGGCCCGGGATTGCTGCTGGGGTATTAATTTGGAAATGACGGGGGGGTTGGAAATGCTGTTGTGTAATTGAGGCTTACGGGGGGGGAATGGCTCGTGCCCGGCATCACGTGTGCCGGAGTGGGATTTCGTCTTCGGCGAGGGATCTGCACGCTCCCCACCTCCAAAAAACCATCCCGAGGAGCCCCCCAGGCATCCCCAGGTGTGGCATTTCCCGGCCAAACCCCTGCAGCAGCCTCAGGATGGGCCGGCCGTGACTTTGGAAGAGGGATGGAGGCAGAAATTGCGAGTTTGGGGCCGTAGTACGCAGCCAGGGCTCGACCTTTACCGTGTAGCCGGGGATGTAAACAAGGAATTCATCTTTAAATTCTCCGTCGGGGCTGGGGCTGGGGTGCGCCTGCTTTCCCTCCCGAGTTTTAAAATTAGAAAAAAGCCATTTAACCGGCCCAGAAATAAATACTGATTTATTTTACATCGCTCTGTGTTCGGCTGGCTCCAAGTTTTCTATTCCCAAGTTTCTTCCGATTATTGAGATCTAATTTAAGCCGGTGTCTTTTTATGCCCAGCTCCAAAAAAATCTACCCTAATAATTTATATTAATATCCCCAGTTTGGGGGGTTGTGCCTTGATTGGGTTTTATAGATTTTATTTCGATTATAGATTTTATTTTTGTAATGTGATTTTTGGCAGGGGACAGAGCCTCACGTGGTCGTGTTTATTCCCCCCCCCCCCTTTAAATTCGTAGAAAATCCAGTTTTTATGGTGGTGGTTGAGTCCCGGAGAGACGCTGGGATTTCAGGGAGTGAAATGGTAAAAATCCCCCCGTTGCTGAGATGAATTTGGGGTTTTTGGTTTGGAGAACCCGAGCTGGGCTGGCTCCCATCCCTCGGCATTCCTGCGTCACGGGGATGTGAGGAGGTTCCCTCCGTGCCCGACTTCACCTGGAATGTTTAATTTTTACATTTAAATCTAATACAAATATATAAATCTAATGTATGTATAATCTAATCAGTAGATTTATATACATATAAGCGCATTTGGAAAAGGAACCGGCTGGAAAACCCCTGGGACATCTGGCCACGGGAAGCAGGGAAGGGAATTCCTCGGGGGGAGGCGCTGGCACGGGGGTTGTTTCTGTTTCTCCGAAGGCAGGAATTAAATGTGACAGTGGTGGGAAGGAGCCTGAATCCTGCCCAGCCCATCGATTCACCTCCCACGGGTTCCAAATCAGCCCTTCTGTGCCATCCCAATGGTCTGGACTCCTCTAGGAAATATCCAACAGCCTCAAAAAATTTTGTTTCCCCTTGTATATATCATGCCTTAGGGAATTAAAGAAAAAAAAAATCACTTTATATTTTATATTTTTACCAACATTTTCAAATTTTAAATTCTTTTAAAATTGATTTTGAACTCAGCAGGAGTAAGGAATACTTTTTTTTTTTTATTTGCTTGAAGCAATCCCACTCCAAGAGTATTTTGCTTTTGGAGGGTGGCCGTGAGGGAAGCAGCAGCATCTTCCTCCTTAAAGATTGGTTGTGTATTCCTAAAATCTTAAAAAATCGTGTTAATGGAAAAGAAAGATGGAAAAGAAAGAACATACAAAGTTATATAAAGAGGATTTTAGAAAAGTAAAAATGTGAAAAATGGGAAGTAAAACTCAGCTAACCCAGTGCTGACTTGTATACAAGAATTGTATTAAATGAGGAGTTTAAAAAGTAGCAGAGTTCCAGTTATTGTCCCCAAACCAGTCAAATTTGGAGGGTTTTGGTTGTGCCTTTTAATTTCTGCTTGTGCCATAATTGTCAGAAAGGAGAAAGGAAAGCATGAGGGAGATGTGAAGAGCAGTGAGGGGAGCCTGGAAATCACTGAAATATTAAATTACTGTATACAAATACCTCATTATGTCTAAAACTTGGGTGGTTTGTCCCAGATAAAGGTGGCTGAGGGGGAGAGGTGCTGGTGCCTGCCTGAGTGGCTTTGCTGGGGGTGATTTTATGGCACTTTCTCCTGTTTGAAATACAATTACCCTTAAATAATTATCTTTTGAGCACCAATTCAATTCTCCTTTCTGCGTGGTTTTGCTTTATTGGTTATTTACTTATTTCCCTGTGCTTTTCAACCCAGAAATGTTGGTGATGTTAAAGCTGGTGATGAACATCCAGGCCCTTTGTTCTTCCTCTGGACACCCCATCTTTGCTTCCCTTATCAATAATTGCTTGTCGTTAGTGAGCTGCTTAATTAGCAGAGAGGAATTCCCGTTGCTTTGGCAGGAAAAGCCCCTGGAACCTCCCCATGTGTGCCTGGAAATGCTCGCGGGGAGCAGAAAATTGAATTTGGGGTGCTAGGAGTGATGCTGCGCTCAGTCCGAGTCCTGTGTCCTTAAACAGATACATCTAAAAACTTTTAATATGTTATGTATTGACACAGATTAACAATGTGTGGTGGTGTGTTTAAAGCATTTGGTATCTTTTGTGTAGATATAAATAAAAGATATGATGTGTATAAAGATACTACATAAAAGTTACATATATATATATTTTATAAGTATAAAATATACTTCTAGTACATAATTTTCTATGACATATGTGGACTAGATGAACTCTAAAGTTCAAACCCAAACCACTCTATGATTTTATATTTATGTATGTTTATATGAAACATTCATGTAAAGATATTAAATTGCATAAAATACACAAAATATTCCTATGTAGTATATAAAATTTTATAAGACATATTTATGTACAAAAAGAGAATTTATATATATATATTTTTATATATATCGATGTACATATGAAGTTGCCAGGGCAATGTTGGTCACATCCAGGATGGGAAACCCCACTCCTGCTGCCCACTGGATGTGAGCCCAGTTTCCCATAGGTCTGGGATGCTGTTCCCAATGGGCTGGCCAGGAGAATCCCCTTGGAACTGATCCTTTCCCAGACTGCAGCGCTGGCTCTGGATGGGGGTGACGCCACTGCTTGTTTTATTTTTGTTTTTTAATTAAATTTTATTTTATTTTATTTTATTATTTCATTTCTATTTGCAGGTGTAGGTGAACTGGGAGTTGGTGGTGTTTGAGTTTTGGTTTTCTTTAGATTCCTTTCCACGTGGGTCTTTGCTTCCATTAATATTTTATCCCTTCTTTCCCTTGTTTATTTACCCCCATTTCCTTTCCGTGATTTTTTCCCCCTTCTTTTCCCTCCCATTCTTCCCCTCCTATTTTCCACCTCTTTCTTTCCTCCTTCTTTCCCCCCGTTATTTTCTTACCATTTTTTCCTCCCCTCTTCTTTCCCCTATTCCCCCTCTTCTTTTACCCCCCTTTCTTTTCTCCCTTATTTTCTCCCCTTTTTTCCCTTCTTCTCTGCCTTTCTTTTCCACCTTCTTTTTCCATTCATTCTCACTTTTCCTCTTTCTTTTCTTTCTTTTCTTTCTTTTCTTTCTTTTCTTTCTTTTCTTTCTTTTCTTTCTTTTCTTTCTTTTCTTTCTTTTCTTTCTTTTCTTTCTTTTCTTTCTTTTCTTTCTTTTCTTTCTTTTCTTTCTTTTCTTTCTTTTCTTTCTTTTCTTTCTTTTCTTTCTTTTCTTTCTTTTCTTTCTTTTCTTTCTTTTCTTTCTTTTCTTTCTTTTCTTTCTTTTCTTTTTCTCCCCCTCTTTTTTTCCCCTTTCATTTCCCCCTTTTTTTCCTCTCTCTCCTTTTCCACTCTTCTTTCCCCCTTTTTCCCTTCCCTTCCCCCTTTCCCCCACCTTCCTTTCCTCTTCCTTTTCCCCCTCATCTTTTATCCTCTTTCCTTCTTTCCCCCCTCATCTTTCCCCTCTCTCCTTTTCCTTTCTTTCCTTTTCCACTCTTCTTTCTCCCTTTTTTCCCTCTCTTCCCCCTTTCCCCACCTTCCTTTCCTCCTCTATTTCCCCTTATCTTTCATCCCCTTTCCTTCTTTCCCCCTCTTTCTTTCCCCCCTTCTTCCTCTCCCCCCACCTCTCCCATTTATCTCTTTCCCCATCATTTTTCCCCCCTCTCTTTGTTTTTTCCCCTCTTTTTTTTGGTGCCTTCTCCTTTCCCCCTGCTCCTCCCCTCCCTCTTTTGTTTTCCCCGCGATCCGATGGTGGCAGATGGGCCGGATTCCCGATTCCCCTCCATCCCCATTGTTGATCCACGCCCGGGGCCGGACCCTTTTCCAGTCCGGGGTTTTTAATTCCTTAAGAGCAAAGCCCCCGGGCTGGGAGGGGAGCTGGAGCAGCCGCAGCCTCCTGGAAACTGGGGCAGCTCTTTAATGCTCGTGGAGCTGCTGCTGGGTGGGCTTGGGATGCACCAAAACTCCTCCAGGACAGCCCCAGCAAGCCCAGAAAATAAATGTGATAATGAGCAATCACAAATCCAGCATCCACTTCCCTCCCTGCCCGCTCAGGGGGCTGTTGGCTCAGCCTCCGAGCTGGGAAATTCAGCTGGGACAGAGTTGGGTCCCTGCCTGATGATGGGAATTTTTTTTTTTGGTAGATGTTTTCTTGCCTGGGACAAATATTTCATAAAGCAGGCAGAGCCCCCACTGGGTTTTCAGCATGTTTTCCCTTTGCTTTTTTTCCCCAGTTCTCTTGAAAATTGATTTTTATGGAAAACAGGAGGTGGCAGAGCATGTGTTCTCTGCCCTCAGCACTGATCTGAGGTGGAAGGTGATAAAATCCCTTTAAGCTTTATTATAGTAAGATATTACAAAGCATGAGTAGGAAAAAGATCTGTGCTTTTTAGGGCAGAGAGTGCTGAAGCCATCCCTTATATTCCACTGTATTAATTAGGTACCATTATATATTATTTTTCTATATTTTTAATTATATTACTATATAGCATTATATCACAATATTAATTTATTATTGGATTACTTTGTTGAGGTTTTATTATTATATTATAGAGCTTATTTTGAAGCCAGCTTGTTTCTAGTTCCAAATTTGTGGGAGACAAAGCCCCTCTGGAGTTTCTTGACTAAGAAGGGATGGGTGGGGCCTACAGGGAAAATCCAGGAAGGATTGTGGATGTTGGGCAGGGAGCTGGTGGCTCATTCTCATTTCACAACTTCATGACGTTTTTATGCGTGTTCTTCTGTGTCCTGGGATTTTGAGGGGGTTGTTACCCACTATTTCCCTGGAAGCCATGCTGGAAAAGGGGGGATTTTGCCAAAACCCCCCTCAATCCTCCTGATTCTGGGGAACAAACCCCAAGTTTTAAAGCTTTTCATTTTACTGCATGATTTCAGCAGGTGGAGGTAGCAGTGGTGATGCTGACAGGGCGTGGATGGCTGGGGGTTGGTTTTCCATCCCCTTTCCATGCAGGACTGTGATGCCAGCCCCATGATTCTGCTCTGGTGGGTGCATGAGAGGACACACAGCCCCATCCTGGGTTATTTCACGAGCCCACTTTATCTCTTCACTCACATTTTTATGCTTGTCCTTCTGTGTCTCGGGATTTCAAGGGGGTTGTTGCCCTCTCTTTCCCTGGAAGCCATGCTGGAAAATGGTGAATTGTGCCAAAACCCCCTCAATCCTCCTGATTCTGGGGAACAAACCCCAAGTTTTAAGGCTTTCCTGTGTCACTGCATGATTTCAGCAGGTGGAGGTAGCAGTGGTGATGCTGGCAGGGCGTGGATGGCTGGGGGTTGGTTTTCCATCCCCTTTCCCTGCAGGGTTGTGATGCCAGCCCCATGATTCTGCTCTGGTGGGTGCATGAGAGGACACACAGCCCCATCCTGGGTTATTTCACGAGCCCACTTTACCTCCTCACTCACTGCTCGATCCTCCCTGTGCTGCCGGCAGCTCCTGGCACCCAAACCCTGCTCTGGGGTGGAGGAGCTGCTTCCTCCTCGAGCTGCTGGTGAGCAGGACCAGTTTGGGATCAATTTAGAAGGGAAAAAAGCAGCTGAGGCTGGTTTCTTCAGCCCTTGAAGCTGCTGAGGCAGCGAGGTGGGTGTGTGGAGGAAGAGGCAGAGGGATGCAGCTCTCCAGGTTATCTGAGGGCACTCACCACAGCAGGGCCAGTTGCATCACACAGCTGAGTGTTTTTCCCCCATCTGGTTGTTAGGATTTATTTCACTCCTTAAATTCCCACCAGCCTGCTGCAAAACGGGGTGGGTGAAACGTGGCCATCGTCAGCTCCTGTGCTGGTGTTGTGTGCGTGCCCTGGAGTCAACCCTGGGGTCTGGGAAAATGCAACTAAAACAAAAACAAAATGAAAATAAAGGGTTTTTCTGCCACAAAGTTCTCCTGGGAGTGGTGTTGGGAATGGATGAGTTATTCCCATGCCCCTGGGAATAACTCACCCACCTGTCACGGCTCCAGATGTGCATCCCTGGCTCCATCAGTGGTGGCTGTGTGGGGTCCAGCACTGCTTCAGCCAGGTGTGCAGTTACAAGAGCCATGAGCACACCCAGGAGGAGCAATAACCTTGTCTTCAATGCTGGGTGGTGATGTTGAGCTGCTGGGAATGCTGCCCATGGGAGCTGAAGCCTGAGTGCCCTTTGGGTGCCTTTAGGTGCTGTGCTCTGGTGTGGATGTATGTTGGAAGTGGGAATATGCTGTCGTGTCCCGTTGGGAAGTGGGGTTATGTGGCACCTGCTGTGGTTCTTCTGTTTGGGTGTTTTGGGAGGGTGAGGCAGCGCCTGGGGAGACCAGGGCTGCTCTGGCATCTCCCCTGGCAGAGGAGTAGGGAAATTATGGCTCTGGAGCAATTCAATTCAAGGCAGGGCTTTTCCAGGAGTGGCAGAGGGATTTGTCCAGCTGCTGTGCTGGTTTCTCTTGGATGTGCCCCTTCCAAGTGCCCTGTGTCCCCTGGGCTTTGGGGACAGGTGGGCTGAGCCAAGTGAACCCCAAATGGAGAGCAGCTGTGGGATGCCCAACCTGGGGCACCCCAGTGGTTCCCACGTGGAGAGGAGGGTGGCTGTGGTGATGCTTTGGCTTGGAGCTGAGCAGGGGCACCTTGGGATGAAGGTGCCCCCCGTGGGTTTGGGTCTGGGGGTGACTGGGCAGCGTGTCCAGCTCTCTCCAATGGTTTGGGACTGGCTGGGATTTGTTCAGGCCCTCTGGCCTCACAGCCTGGCACCCACCATCTCAGGGGTGAGATGTGTCTCTTGGGGGTCACTCCAACTCCCAAAGTAGGAAAAGTTGTTTGTGATAGTTTTCATGTTTCTATCAGTGTAGAAACATTTTATACACTTATAAGGTGTTAGTTGTGTTTCACCTAGGAATAGATTGTTATGCTAATGAACAGCTCTCCCTAGGATTGCTTTCACATGGGAGCTTGCAAAGGGCTACCCTGACAAGGAGAGCAGCCTTGATTTTTTGAAGCCTTTCTTTCTGATTTTCCTACGTTATGGCAGCAGGGTGGCTCGTGGCTCAAGGCTTGGCTGGATCCTGCATGGATTGGGCTGTGTCAGAACCTGTCACTGCCCAAGCACATCTCACAGCCAGGCTGAGGAGATGTCTGGGGGCTCTTTACCCTTGGGAAGCCTTGGCAGGGCTTCCTGTGCAACACAGCCAGGGTGGCAATGAAGCCATGGCTTCACCAATTTGGAAACTCAGGCTTACAAGGATATTCATTTGGGTTTCCCCAAGGAGAGCAGCCCCACGTTGCTGGGAAGTGGTGAGGCTCAGCTGGATGTGCTTTTGGAGAGCTCCCCTCAGGGTTTAGCAGGGCTGGCCTGGCCAGGCTGGGGTCCTGTCCCAGCCCAGAGCAGCGTGGGCAGGGCTGTCTGTGCATCCCTGTGCGGTCATGGCTCCTTTCAGGAGGTTTCCTTGGAAACCTGACAGCCAGCATGAGGAGGGAGCGTTCCAGAGAGAGCTCCAGCCCAGTGGTGACCAGGGCACAGCGAGGAGAAATGGCTCTCCCCGGGGCTGGGCTGCCCTGGCTCGCTGTGGGGAGGTGGGATGCTTTGGGAAGCTGTCACAGCTGCTGTGTGATTCCCAGAGAGGCTTTTCCCTCTGCTCTGAGGTGCCTGCAGACCCTAACCCAGGGCTCTGTCTTTGCAGGAGCAGGAAGATCCAGATCCGAAACATCCCTCCCCACCTACAGTGGGAGGTAAGAAGTGGCTGATCCCAAAATCCCCAAAAGCATCCCGTTCATCACCTTCTCCAGCAGCATGAGCTGTGCTGCTGGAGCACATGGCCTGCACGTGGGCCACCCTTTAACTTCCCAGTAATGCAGGGAGGGAGCCTGAACTGGGCTCCAGCTCCTGCCTGCTTTTGGCTGGGGGCCAGCTTGGAGTGCTGGGTCAGCTCTGGGATAATGGATGATGATGGGATGCAGGTGGGTGGTGCTGGAGGGTGTTTGTGGGGGGAGTGGGCTCCTGCCCTGCCTGCCTGGGGCCTCACCTGCCCTGTTTGCTGCTCTGTCCCCAGGTGCTGGATGGCCTCTTAGCTCAGTATGGCACAGTGGAGAATGTAGAGCAAGGTAAGATGGTCCAGCATCCCTGCAAAATTCCCAGTGCTGCTCCCCAGCTCTGCCCAGGCTGCAGGAAGCCCGCTGGGATGAAACCTAGTTGGATAACCAGACCAGCAGCACTGGTCTGAAATGGGTTTTGGACACAAACCCTGCTGGTGGGATGATGTGGGCTGTCCGTCCACCATCCCTGGGAATGCCCCTGGTCCCCGAAAAATTGAAGGAAAAATGAGCTGAGTATAGCTTGGGATCCACTGGTGGGTCAGGGATGTCCAGCCTTGCATTCTGCTTGGATCCAGCCCAGTCCTTGTGCTGGGGGTAAACACAGGGTGCGCAGGGGAAAACAAACACAGGGTGCCCAGGCATGCCATGGGACAGGCATGTCCCTGCCCCCATCCCAGGTGTATTCTCCACTCTGGAGCATGCTGAGAGCAGCAGTGGCACCTCTCCCAGCCCTGCTCCAACTCTGCTTCTCTGCTCCCACAGTGAACACAGACACAGAAACTGCCGTTGTCAACGTGACCTATGCCACCAAGGAGGAGGCCAAAGTGTGAGTGGGGTTTGTTTTGGTTTGGTTTGCCCATGATTTCACACCACACCAGCTTTCCCAAGGCGTCCCAGGTATCTTCCAGGCTTCTCTAAGCTGTCCCACCACTGGGCTGTCCCCTGGCATGGGAGATGGGGTAGTACACATTATTTCAGAAGTGGAAATATGGTTCCAAACAATTATTTTGTTCCAGTCTTTTAGAGACCTCAGCCCTGTGCTGGACACCACCCAGTAAGGAATGAGCTTATTATTATTAGTGGCCAGGATTTTTTTTTATATGGTCAAGAGCAGATCCCAGGCCCCAAAGAGCTTTTGTGAGTCCATTTGTTGATGGATATTCTGCCAGCTTCCCATCTGAGCTGACCCATTGTGGCGTTGGATAACTGAGGACGGAGATGGGCACAGGGATCTGCTGGTCCAGGAGGGCAGAGCAGAATCCGTCTGGTGCCTCCAGCCTTGGGTGGATGTGCTGTGGACCAGAGATAAAGATGACATGAGTGTCTCAGAATCATGGACCCACAATGATCACTGAGTCCCAATCGTGGTCCTGCACAGGACAGCCCCAAAAATCCCACCATGGTCTTGGGAGTTGTGGCAATAAAGGAAGACCAAGAGTTTCCCCAGCAGAGCAGTGCTTAATGCTTTGGGATAAGGGGCTTTTTTGGACTTAGGAAAAGGGTGGTGGAGCTGCAGAAGTCCTCAGAGGATGTGGAATTCAGGCCTGGCAAGGAGCTGCCTGTGATGCAGGTGGGATGCGGTAGGAGCAGGGAAAGCTGGAGCCACGCAGGGTCATGGCAGATGCCAGCGTGGCCAAACATCACAGCTGAGGAGGGGCTTGGGGGATGGAGAGTCCAGGTGCTGCCTCCCAGCCTCATCCAGCTGGGAAGGGAGATCCCGACAGAGGGGGCACCACGTGCTGCATCCTTCTCCCTGGTGCCCCAGAGCTGCTCTGTCACCTTTGCCATGTCCAAAGAGCCCGTGAGACCATCCCCATGCTGTGTGGTAGCTCCAGGTGAAGGGGCCGGTCCCGGGGCTGCCATCCCACCTCTGCTGGGGGGAAAAGTCATGTGCCAGCTTTGGCATGGCCCACGTGGAAGGGGATGATGTCTCACCAGGTTATGGGGCTTGCTCCTGGTGGGAAAAGTGTGGGGCTCTGGCTTCCCATGGCCATGTTCTCCAGACTGGGGAGGGAAGAGGATGCAAGTTGGGAAGGGCCCACGCTCTGCATGTGGTGGAGGTGCTGGAGGGGAGCCCCTGACCACGCCCTGCACCTCGCTGCCTTGCAGAGCAATAGAGAAGCTGAGCGACCAGCAGTTAGAGAACTGTTCCTTCAAGATTTCCTACATCCCGGATGAAGAGGTGAGCTCCCCTCCGCCCCCCCAGCGATCCCGCCGCAGGGGCCACTCCTCCAGGGAGCGGGGCTCCTCCCCAGGGGGCTCCTCACAGCCCAAACAGCTCGAGTTCCCACTGAGGATGCTGGTGCCCACGCAGTTTGTTGGTGCGATCATAGGAAAGGAGGGCTTGACCATAAAGAACCTTACTAAGCAAACCCAGTCCAAGTAAGTACTTGCAATGGTTTTGTTTTCCTTCCCTAGGGTGCTGTAGGTCCCAGCTCGGGTTCTCCCTGCACTGGGGGGCTTTGGAGTACCAGCCACTGCTGGTTTCGTGGGGTGGTGGCAGAGCTCAGGTGCTGAACCGATCCTGCTGGCCAGGGTGGTCTGGGTGCTGCAGGAGGGGGATGCACACTGGAAGAAGGCCTGGAATGAGTTCCTAAAGCCTCACGAGAGCAGCTTTATGGGATGAGGCTTTAGGGAGAAATGGCAAGTTTGGGGATCAAATCCTAAAGGTGAATGCTCAGTGCAGTGGTCTTGGTTCTTATGGGATTTGCTCATCCTGCTCATCCCATACGGGCTAGAGATGTTGAGGGGAAAGGGACACTGTGGGAGCATTGCAACGAGAAGGATGGGCTTTTGTAACTGTTTGAAGCCTTTTTTAGCTATTAACGTGTTTATTTTTGAACTAAAAAAGGAAAAAAGCCAAAAAAGTGGGGTTGTCATGCCAAAGTTTTCCATGTTTCTCTTGTTGCTGTTCTCCTGATCTCACCGCTCATTCTCTGCATGGTTTTCCTGCATGGTTTGTTCCTGCCCAGGTGTGTTTGTGTTTAACCCCAAGCTGTCTTCTCCTGTGCTCATCATCCTGCACCTGGTGATCCCATGGGACGTAGGAGTCCTGTCCCAGAGCATCCCAGTTCTCAGAGGAGTTTTTAGAGGCAAATCTTTGGTACTAGTGTGGCTGGAGGTAGAAAGAGGAGCCAAACCCTGGTGCTGGGTTGGCAGGAAGAGGTTTGTATGGAAAGAGGAGCAGAGGAGTAGGGAGAGGAGCTCTTGGAGCCTGGCTTGCTCACCTGGTAGCCTGGTGAGCAGATCCTGCTTGGCTGCAAGCCCTTCTCCAGGTGAGTCCTGGTGGGATGAGCAGCAGGTGTAGCTGTGTCCTCACCCCCCAAGAATGGAATTTGCCCTTTCCAAGCCCTGAGCCTAGCAAGGAAGGTGGGAAGGTGCCAGTTTCTCCCAGCCATGAAACCAGATGCTCTTGCTTGGAGCAGTTTCTGCCCCTGAATTGTCCCTCCTGGTGGGGTGGCTCCGTGTGCCTGCCCTGAAGACCTGGGCCATGGAGGAAGGTCGTGCTCAGTGCTCTGCCCTCTCCTGCCCTGCCTGCAGGCTTGGGTGAAGGGAACCCTCAGGAATCCATCCCAGGCAGCCACAGGAGCCCTGTCCTTCACTTTGGGTGCCATCCCACCCTCTGTCCCTGCCCTCATCTGCCAGTGATGATCTGAGGGTGACATCCTGCTGCCCGGCCCCTGCTACTCCCCAGAGCGATGCTGGCTTCTGGATTCCTCTGGTCACGTTGGATTTCACCCCTGGTGCCACTCACAGAGATCCCAAAGATGCTTCTGAGCCCAAGGAGGCAAAACTGTGCCCAAGCTGAGCCGTGTTTTTCCAGGAAGAAACCCAGACCAAGACCTTCCACAGCCCTTGGAGCTCCATGAAGAGAGGATCATGGCTACCATGGCTATCCACTGGGATAACCCTACAGGCACACTGTGTTGTCCACCTGGAGACGTGTGTCCCTCTGAAGCATTCCCACCCCACCCTAAGGTCTCTTGGAGGCTTTTCCTGCTGCACCATTGGCAAACCTGTCCCCCCAGCCCTGGTCATCCCTCCCTGCAGCACCTGGTGATGGGGTGAAGGTACTCAAAGTCTCCTTCTCCATCCTCCTGTTGGAATGGAGCAGTTCAGCAGTGGCACTGGGATGTGCTGGCAGCTCCAGAACTCTCCCTTCTCCAGCTCTCTGGGGTGAGATGTGCCTGAAAGCAGTGACCCCTTCCTGGCATCCCTTCATCTCTCTGGCAAGTGAGCTCACGCATCCGGACATGGGATGTGTCTTCTCTTGAGCTCATCCTGAATCTGGTGATCCCATGGGATGGGTTGGTCAGCCTGGAACCTGGCTTGTGCCCCTTTCTGAGGCTTCTCCAAGCTCCTCATCACCTCGGTGCCTCCATTCAGCACTTCCCTGGCACTTGTTTCCTCTCTGGCATGAAGGCTCAGCCGTGTTCTCCTCTCCACCAGCCTCAGCTGCTGCGTGGCTCCCATCTGTGGGGTTTGTTAGGATTCCTCATCAATTCCCCCTACCTTGGGAGCATCAGCCTGGTCTGTCATCGCCTCATGTGGCCATCATGGTGTGTTCACCCTGTTCCCATCAAAGGGGTGGCAGTAAGTGTCCCTGTACCTGCTGGGAACGGATCCTCCAGGCCAACCTGATGGAAGTCCGTGGCTGGGAGCACCAACTGAAGCCATGGAGATCTGGAGAGATGGAGCCTACGAAGGGAACCACGCTGTCTTCCCTCCCTGTTCAGTGCTTGGATGGAACCACTTGGGGTCCCTTTGGAGTCCCTTCTCCCAGGGAAGGCTCTCCCAGCTGCTCCCCTTCCACCATCCGTGTTCCAACGTGCTGGCTCTTGAAGAGTTGACCTGTGCAAACCCACCTGGACTCCAGCGTGGCACCGTGTGGTGACTCTGCCCCCCAGCCCTTGGCCTGGCACGTGCAGCACACCCTGGATGATCCCATCAGGACAGGACCTTGGAGATATGCCCGGAGGGGACCCCAGTGCTGGCAGCATTCCAGAGTGGCTGAGCTGCCACTTCCACACCTGCTTGGAAGACCTGCAGCAGTGGCAGGGACGCCACGGTGGTGGCCCATGGCAGGATGGCCGCAGCACGGCATCACCGTCCGCCGGGAAGAGCGCGCGGATCATCGCGCGGAGAAGACGCAAGGGTTCCTCCCCCTGTAGCCCAAGGCGCGTGGTCGAGGTGCGGGAGTCTCCTACCCTGCTTTCCTCTCTCCCTCTCTCTCAGGGCTTTGCCAGGTACGGTTGAGCGTGAGGAGCGAGCTGGAGGCCGTGCCTCCTCGCGCCATGAGCCATGAGCTGAGGGAGGAGCAGAGGAGTAGAGCACGGTCCCTGCCGCTGCGCACGGGAGCCTGCTGGTCCCCCCGGGAAGGGCGTGAGTACCAGCGCTGTTGTTGCCGGGTGCCTCCGTGTCGGGACAGACAGACGCTGCCCACGGGTAAGTGCTCTCTGCCCAAGGTCGCTGGACAGCCTCGGGTGTTGTGCAGAGAGAGGCGGAGCTCGGCAGGGCCTCTGATCCCGTCTGCTGCTCCAAGCGGGGCCGGCGGCAGAGATGATGATGATGATAGACCAGGTTGCTCAGGGCTTTTGTCCAGTTGAGGATTTGTTCTGCCCCCTCCATGCATTGGTTGATGTTGTGACACCCCTCAGCTTCCAGGACCTCGGGTCCTACAGGCAGATGTGGTCCAAATCTGATCCAAACTGCTCAAAACCAAACACTGCCTGGGCTTGCGTGAGCCAGGTGCTGGTAGATGCAGCTGACACCCAGGCTCACCCCACAGCTTGAGCAAGTGTTGAAATGAGTTTTTCTCAGCTCCTGAGCTCTCAGAACCCTCCGTGTGACCCCAGGCCCATCTGAGGGGCTCCTCTGTGCTGGTTGTTTCACCACAGGGTTGACATCCATCGGAAGGAGAACGCCGGCGCTGCCGAGAAGCCCATCACCATCCACGCCACGCCAGAGGGGTGCTCGGAAGCGTGCCGCATGATTCTGGACATCATGCAGAAGGAGGCTGATGAAACAAAATCGTGAGTGCTCCTGGCTCAGTCACAGCATGGTGGGACCCCGTGGTGGTGGTCCTTCTTTCCAACACATTCATTGTACCTGTGGCTGGAAATTTCTGTGTTGCTTGACTTTAGATTTTGTTTTTTTTCTTAATCCATTTTAGAGCAGAAGAGATTCCCTTGAAAATCCTGGCACACAACAGCCTGGTGGGGAGGTTGATTGGCAAGGAGGGCCGCAACCTCAAGAAGATTGAGCAGGACACGGGCACCAAGATCACCATCTCCCCGTAAGTTCCTGTGACAGGACTATGGGGAATGGTCAGACAGCAGGGTTAGATGGGATATTGGGAAGGAATTGTTCCCTCTGAGGGTGGGAGATTGCCCAGAGAAGCTGTGGCTGCCCCATCCCTGGAAGTGTTGGACAGGGCTTGGAGCAATCTGGTCTAGTGGGAGGTATCCCTTTCCATGGCAGGGGCTGGAACTGGATGCACTTTCATGTCCTTTCCAACCCAAACCATTCCATGATTCCATGATTCAGTGAAGTCCTGGTGGACACCAGGCCACCCCATTCTGTCCAACATGGTACAAGCAGTGCTGGAGCTGGAAAACAGAGCAGCTGTGCCCTCCCATGTGCATTCCCTATCCCAGGTGGATGTCCCTCATCCCAGGTGTTGGGCAGGGAGAGGGCGCATAGCTCTCACTCTGTCCCGTGGGGAACCCTTAGCTGTGATTTGAGCTCTCCCGGGGTTTTCCTTGACTTGAGGAAGGGACGTGACCGTGTCTCTGGATTTTCCCATGGGGCAGCTTGCAGGACCTGACCATCTACAACCCCGAGCGCACCATCACGGTGAAGGGCAGCACGGAGGCCTGCTCCAACGCCGAGGTGGAGATCATGAAGAAGCTGCGTGAGGCCTACGAGAGCGACGTGGTGGCCGTCAACGTAAGCCCAGCCCTCCCTGGGCCTGCTCCACTGCAGGCAAAAATTCACAGTGGAGATCAATGTGTTACAACAAGGGTTGGGCCTCGCCCATGCCTGTGTTGAGAAGCTCAGTTCTCCTCCACCTTTCACACCTTTCTCCATGTCTTTCCTTTCCCAGCAACAGGCCAACCTGATCCCAGGGCTGAACCTTAGTGCTTTGGGCATCTTCTCCACAGGGCTGTCCATGCTGCCATCCACCCCCGGGGCCCGGGGGGCTGCAGCTGTCACCCCCTACCACCCCTTTGCAGTAAGTGTGGCGTGTTCCTGGTGCCTGGAGCTGTTGGGTTTCGGAGCCACCTCATGGGGAGTTCTGACTCTCAGCCATTTTGGGGAGGATGCTCATTGCAGCAGCAAAGTGGAGAGGACAGGGAATGAAGGTGGCAACCACTGAGAAGATCAGATGCATCCCTGGGTTGTGCTGCTCTGGATTCCACCAGTGTTTAAGGACTGGCTGTGCCCCAAGGGTGCTACTCTCTGAAGAGAGCATGGAAAAACCATGTAGGTGGTCTTCAGTCCTGACTCCAAGGCCACCACTGGCCTGAGGTGACAGTGGGCAGGGATGGTGCAGTGCCAGGAGAACAGGATGGCCAAGGTGCTGGTGGAGAAGGTCCATCTCAGGTCACTCAGGCACCATGGGCTGCCTCCATTAGTTCTTCAATAATTTGTTCTGAGCTGTGGGTTAATTTACCTGTCCTGTTTTCTTTCCCTACAATGCCAGCAGCAGAGCGGGCGGAGGAGGACGGTGAGTGCTGGGAGGATGTGTGGGGTGTGTGGGGTGGCTCTGGAGGGCTCCAGGAGGGTTGGTTGGTCACTCTCAGCCTGTGGACAGAGGGTGCTGTGCCTGAATCCACAACCTTTGGGAGACAGCTGTGGGAATTATTTATGTGGGGGTGTGATGGAGAGGAGCAGGACAGGTCTCCTGAAAGGCAGTGTTTGGTGTGGGGTCCTTCATCCCAAAGCTTTGTGTGGCCTTTTTCAAGCCCCCTGGTGAGGCCAGAAGGAGATCTTTTTTTCTGATACAAACATCAGCAGGACAAAGCCAAAAAAGCAGCAGTGGGGAGGGACTGGGGTTAACTGGGAGCTCCCATCCCCATCCCAGCCTCGTGTGTGCCATAAGCACAGGATCCGGGCTGCAGCTCATCCTTGGATGTGCCTGTGGTCACTGTGTTCCTCCTCCTGGTGGTGACACACTCCCCATGTCAGGGTGGGGGTGTTGGGAAGGGGCTGGCACCTTGAGGACATCGCTGATGTCACTGCCTCTCATTTTCTCTCCCACCACAGGGCTCCTCAGCCTATCTGTCGAGTCTGTACAGAACCCCCCCAGCTGGAGCCTTCCCCCATCAGCATCCTGTGAGTTTCCCTTCCCCAAAAGTGCCCTGGCACCTCCTGCCATGAGGTTTTCCCTTGGGCACCTTGTGGGAGGGCAGGACCACAACTCAACTCAAGAGAGCCCAACCCAACACAACCCAGCCCAGTACCTCTTCAAGGCTGGAGTGCTGGCAGGGGGAGCAGCCCCCTGGCCCAGCTGTTCCCCTGACCCTCTGGCTCTTCGTGCCCTTTCCAGGTGCCGGAGCAGGAGGTTGTGAACTTGTTCATCCCAACACAGGCAGTGGGGGCCATCATTGGGAAGAAGGGGCAGCACATCAAGCAGCTGGCACGGTTTGCTGGCGCCTCCATCAAGGTGAGTGGGAATGAGGGGCTGGGTCAGGGCTTTGTGCCTCAGTTTCCCCTTCCCACTGCTGAGGGCAGAGAAGGGAGCCCTTGGTGAATGGTTTTGCTCCTCAGATGAGTAGAAACCAGTCCTGCAGCATCCTGATTGTTACCACTGCTTGGGTAGGGGAGTGTCCCTGAATGGGGGGGTGTCCCACAGAGGGGAGGTCTTGCCCAAGGAGGTGTCACACTCACACTCCTCCCCATCCCTCTGCAGATTGCCCCAGCAGAAGGTCCAGATGCCAGCGAGCGCATGGTGATCATCACAGGGCCACCCGAGGCTCAGTTCAAGGTATGATGGCCACAGGGTGGGAGCTGGCTTGGGGACATGGTAGGGGCAAGGTGAGACCATCCCTTTGGTCCCCACCATGCCAGGAGGGCTTCTCAGCTTGGGACCACGGTTTTGGGACCACATCATTGCCTGTGGGAATGAAGGGCGCAGCAGGCCACCTCCAGGCATCTGCCCACCACCTCTGTGTCCCTTTTGTGCCCTCTCCAGGCCCAGGGGCGAATATTTGGAAAGCTGAAAGAGGAGAACTTCTTTAACCCGAAAGAAGAAGTGAAGCTCGAAGCACACATCAAGGTGCCTTCCTTCGCCGCCGGCCGTGTCATCGGCAAGGGTGGCAAGACGGTAGGTGGGGGTGTGGGGGGGTCCCACCTGGCCTGGGAATAGAGGGCTGGACATCCTCTATCCATCCCCCATCCATCCCCCATCCATCCCCTATCCATCCCATCAGCTCTGGCCGGGTGCTCTGTGCTATCAGTGATGTCTCAGTCCCTTTGTCCTGGCGGTGGCTCTTGGATGGCCATTCCAAGGGAACAGGATGTGAGCCACAGCAGCCTGGTGCCGTGTCCTAGCTCAGAGCTGGGGTGGTTCCAGCAGTAGAGGATTTTGTCTCTTCCCCAGCAAAACCTGGATCTCTGTTGTTTGCTCAGGTGAATGAACTGCAGAACTTAACGAGCGCAGAAGTCATCGTGCCGCGAGACCAAACCCCGGACGAGAACGAGGAGGTCGTCGTCAAAATCATTGGGCATTTCTTTGCCAGTCAGGTAAAGTTTGGCCATGGCTCTCCCAGCATTCCCAGGGTGAGGAAGGCCACTGAGCACAGTTTCTATGTGCTGAAACCACTGAGTGGTTTCTGTGCACCCAGGATGCACTGAAGGGGTTTTTGGCTGTATTAAAATTAAAGATTGGCTCGATTCAGCCAACATCTGTGCCTTGGACACGAGGTGAGAATGGCTCCTGCATCCCACCTGGGTGCATCTAACCAGGCTGGATTCATGACTGCAAGGGCATGGTAACACCCCAAAATCTTGAGTGATAGAAGAACAAGCCAAACCTTTGCTTTAGCACATCCTCACATATCACAGAATCACTTACATGTTTGGCCTGGTGTTAGAATCTGTAGGATTGTGGTGCTGTAGGGTTGGTGGGGGCTCAGCTCTGGTGTTGCTACCCCATTTCTTGCCCCCTTTTCAGACTGCCCAGCGCAAGATCAGGGAAATCGTGCAGCAGGTGAAGCAGCAGGAGCACAAGCACGCTCAGGGAGCCGCGGCCTCGCAGCACAGCAAGTGAGGCTCCCGCCAGCACCGCCCGACGAATGTAACCCCCCGCCGCCAGCGCCGGCCCCAGCAGGTCAGGGGACAAACCAAAGACCCCCGAGCCCCCCGGCTGGCAGCCCGGGGCACGGGGGGCTCTCTCCAGCCCGCAGCTTCCGCCTTACTCCACCACCTCCCGCGCCGCTCCCCGCCGGTCAGTCGGACTAACCCAGGCAGAGAGAGAGGTGGTTTTTAGTTTGGAATTCTCCCCAAACCTGCCCATTCCACGCCCGAGGAGCTTGCCCGGCTGGGGGGGCCACGGCGCTCGTTAATTTAGAATTAATATATGAGTAACGGAACTAACGCCGATTTTTAAGTTTTGTAAGATTTTATTTTTTAACTCACTTTTTAAAATGTTTTTGGGGGAGGGGGGGATGTTTGTTTTTAGCAAAAGCAGGCTTTTCTAGAGGTTTAATGGCAGGAGCTGGTTCATTGGTTCTCTAATGCACCGTAGAGCAGAGCTGTAGGATCGCCAGCAGGGAAAAAAAAAATACTGAATAAGTGTTAAAAAGCAATTTCTGAAGGGCTGTGAGAAGAGCAGGGCCTGTAGGAGCCAAGAAGATTCCTCGTGTAGGAATTGTTACTCTCCTTCACCCTTTCCTCTTTGCTTTGGACTCCGTTCTGTCCCCCCTTTCTGTCTGTCTGTCCTCTCTCCATTGCTGCCCAGCACTGACATCCCTGGAGAATGATGGGCAGCAGCAGCCCTGCCTGCTTTGGACTGGGATCTCTGAGGAAAAGATCCCTGTTGCAGGGAGAGGAGGGGGAAATGGGTGAAAAAAACACATTTACAAGAGGTTGTCAGCCCAGAGCTGGAAAACCCACCCAGCAAAATTGGCTTCAAATGAAAAATAACCCAAATAACCCTCCCAACACACACACAGAAAAACTACCTCAGGTTTTCGTACCTCAGCACCTTGCGCTTGTGTTGCCCTTTTAGAGATTTTTGTATGCCTTGTAAAACTGATAGTTGGAGCATTTTTTTATTTTTGTAATAAAAAAAAACCGAGTTGGAAAAATGATCTCGACCAAGTCAGCTGCGAGGTGGAAGAAGGAAACCATCCCGTGTCCCAGAGCTCTTCCGTAGTCTCCTGCAAGCCGAGAGCCAGTGGCTGTTCCTTCTGAGAAAGCTTGAGAAATAGTTAAAAAGAAAAAAAAGGGAAAAATAAAAAAAGCCAAACACAGTAAAAAAAAAAAAAAGGGTTTAAGTAAATCCAGGTGATGGATGGAAGCGGTGAAAGCTGACGGGCAGAGCAGGGATGGGAGCGGAGGCGCCGGTGCCAGCGCCGCTCCCGTGGGCTGCGAATCCGCGTTTTCCTCTACTGCAAAGTGTTCTGTGAAAACCAACCTGAGACACCAACAAAGAGAAATATATCCAGCTAACCAGAGCCTGAGCCTGCTCTCTGTTGCTTTCTTTGGGGTTCCTTGTGGTGGTCACAGCTGGGAGCTCCTCCCTGGTGCCCAGTTCCCTGCTGCCAGGGAGGGAAGGGCTGGATGGGGTTGTAGGCAGTGCCAGGTGTAGTTTTACCCTGGGAATGGGAAGTGTTGCCATCACAAAGCCACCTATCCCCTCCTGCACATCCCTGGATGGAGCATCCAGTGGGGAAAGGCACCAAATGGGACTGGGATGGCCTTTGGGGGCAGGGTGGGGCTGCCTGGGATGGTGACAGGTGCCACAATGAGGGACTCCCCCTCCATGAGCCCCAGAGCCAGGCTCTTCCCTCCCACCCCTCCAGCATAAAGAATGCTGCTCTAGTGGCAGCTGGGACAGTCAAAACTGCAGCCCCAAACAGGAGGAACCAAAGGGAAGGGTGAAAAGACACCTCAATCATTCCCAGCTGCTGCATCCTCATGTTCAGATCTTCTGCATCCTCAGGGAAGAATAATTATCCCTGATTAATTATTTGTAAGGATAAAACACAAGTGTCTTTGGAATTGTTCATTCTTGGGAGAATCTGCCCTGAGATTGGTTCAATCTGGCACAATCAGAGACAGAATAAGCCCCTCTGCAGGGACCTTGTGGGTCTTTGGGTCAGGAGCAGCACAGGGATGTCCCCAGGGCCACCAGGAGAGGAGACAGCCCCTGTTTTTCTTCAGATGAGGAGTAAGTTAAAAACCACACAGAGAGAGCAGATCAGTTTTCAATTAAAAAATAAATTACTCTATTAACAAGTAACCTCCCATACAATAAGGCTCTTACATAAGTTAATATTTATCTTGTCTTGCCTAAACAATAAGAAATAAATACTACTCTTTCACAGAACAGTGTTTCCCTAACAGTGCATGTCTCCCAGCAGCTGCTGATGGATTATTTCCCACACCATCTTCCTGCGGAAGTAAGGCATGTGTTCCTGAAAAGAAACAGGAAAAATCCATCACATGGGAAGCCAGGGGAGAAAGAGGCAGGAAATCTCCATTAACACCCAGGGAATTGTTGAGTGGGAAGCTGCTTGTGAGCACCTGCCAGTTGGGTACAAGGTGGGTTTCATACCAGGGTGAAACAACCACCCAACAAACACCCACTTTTCTTTACAGGGACATTTAAAGATCACCACATTGGCAAATAATTGGCAAAAAAAAAAAAAAGGGAAAGTTTTCCAAGTTTTCCTATTTCACCAAGAGCTACAAAGGCCAGATATCCCAAATCCCTGGCTGGACCTTAAAGACCATCTCATTCCAAAGACCATTGTGGCATTGGAATGAGATGGTCCTTAAGGTCCATTCCAACTCAAACCACCCTGGGATTCCATGATTCCACAATTTTGCCCAAGAATCAAACACCAGACATGGGGAACAACCCCTCAGCCCCTGCCCCAGCTGCTGAGCAGCTTCCTGGCTCCCACATGGGTGTGGGAAAGGCTGTAGCTGTTTACACCCCCTCTCACCGGGGTGAAGATGATGGGTTTGTCTCTGGAGATGAAATCGGCAAATTTGCAAACAAAAACTCCACAGTCATTTCCGTTGTTTTGTTGAGGGATCTCCTGAGGAATACAAAAACATGGAGAATTTTTATCTGTCTTGAAAGAGCAGCAATCTGGTTGTAGCACACATTTTACCCACACCTATTCCTGAAAACCTATTTCTACAATTCCTTTACCACTCCCAAACCCAAGGAACAGTCCCAGTTAACTGCACATCATCTCCCTCTGCTTGCCTGGGAAGTGTTAAATCCTCTGTGACAAGGAGTTCTAGCTCCCATTCCAAATCCAGGCATTGCTCCCATACCTCTGTGCCCATGCTGTGAAGAGTCCACTCAGAAGCAGTCAATTCGATGTTTCTTTTTTCCCTGCTTTCCTCTTCCAGGTATTTTCTGTTGAAAACAACACAAAAATCACTTTTCATCTCCCTAATTTAGGGCAACAACAACAACAAGCTGTTGAAAGGTGTCAGGAAGATAAATTGCAGTGGAATGCCAGAGGATCCTCACAGCAGAGGATTTAAGGAATGTGGAGGGAAAATTCCAATCTTAGAGACACAGTGAGGGCTGTGAGCAGGGCTCCCCAGGGCCCAGTCCTGTGTAATGTCTTTATCCATGACCTGGATGAGGGGATTGGGCACTCTCAGTGTCCTTGTAGGTGACACCAAGCTGGGTGGGAGTGGGGAGGGCAGGAAGGCTCTGCACAGGGCTCTGGGCTGGTGACAAGGTGAGGATCATGGGATTGGCTCAGTGATCCACTGAGGGCTTTTCCAACCTCAGTGATTCTGGCATTTGTCTTTGTGAGGCTGCTCTCCTGCTCTCACCCTACAAAGCTGCTGGATGAAGGGTTTTTAGTGACAAAGACACTCAGGATGTGCAGCACCTCTGACACTGAAGGATTCAAAACACTGAGCACAACAGAAGACATACAAAGTGAGGAGCACCATGGGACAGGGCACAAACACTTCACATGGGGAGGGGAAAAGGCCTCACAAACAAGCAAAAGGGATAAAAAAAGCAAAAGCAGCTACTCACAAGACAGTTTTACAAATGTGGTCTCCTTTCTGTCCCAAGGAGTCAAAGTATTTGATGGTTTTCTCTCGGAGGTCTACAACCTGGCGTGAAAAGGTGACTTAGACAAAGCACACCCCAAACACTAAAGGACTTTGCTAATTTTGTTCTCCCCATCCCCTAAATAAAAAGCCAGTTTGACTCACCAGCAGTGTCCAGTGAATTCTGAGGTGAATAGGCACCAAGATGACATCGTGCTCAAAGATATCCACACCTTTAGTCCATTTCTTTACTCCCTTGTGGCTTGTAGAGCTCAGCTTAGAATAAAAGAAGGTATTAAAAGCATAGACTGCTGGATATCCTTCCTTCTTGCTTCTTTCCACAAGAAGACCCATGTAGAAATTCATGATCTGGAACAGAGAGAGGCAAAGTGAGATGTGAGATAAGACACTAAATTAAAAAGATAGCAACATGTCCTTGCTGGCCACCTTTGAGCTAAGAAAACTCCAGCTTGGCAGCTTTTGCTCCCAGAATTTCACACTGAGGACTTGTGCTGCTGGTTGAAGCCCCCACACCCACTCTGATAACCCAGACTGACTCCTGGGAGCTGCATCATCCAAGTGAAAGCTTCCAGAAACAGCAGCCCACACAGTACCCAAAATAAGGAGTGCACAGCTATTTCTGGGCTCTGCAGTGGAGCTCCTGGAAGACTCCTGTGCCCAGGGAGGGGGGATTTCCCAGCAAGTGCAGGATGCCATACCCTGTCGTTGAGCCAGCCCAGGGGCTGCAGGGTGCAGATGTCCTCACGGGTGACAGTGAGCTTGAAGGCCCTGCTCAGGATGTCCTCAGGCTCACCACTGTCAAAGGCAGCAGAGATCTCACTCTCCATGGCCTGGAAGAAAGGATTCAGTGAGGGAGGGCTGGTGGAGCAGCACATGGAGCACACCAGCCCCCCAGAAGGCTCCAAGTGTAGTGCCAGAGCAAGGAGCCTTGCAGGCTGAACCAGCCCCAGCACTGGCTTGCTGCTGAGCACAGGTACCTCTGTCAGTGGAGCCAGATCATCTCCTGGCTTTTCCAGGCATGGCAGTGGCTCACTGTCCACAAAGAAGAGGTCTTTGGACAGGACAGGTGTCACATGGAACTGGAACAACTTTCTTTGGGGGACTTCAGCTTCACGCTGGCCCTGCCAGGCACAAGGACAGAAATCAGAGAGAAGCACAAGGGGTTTGCTGGGGGACAGGGCAGAGAATCCTGCAAGAAACTGTGAGGGGTTGTGTAAACACATCCCAGCAGCAATCCCCAAAGTCACATTTGACTGGTGACTGCATTCCAACAGTGCCCAGAGAGGCAGGGCTTTCCTTGGGCTTGGATTAACATCCCCAGCAAAGCCTCCACATGCAGGTATCAAGCTGAGATCAAGGTAAGTATTCCTGATTTCCACCCTTCAGATTTAATTTGGATGTCAGTCTTGAGCAGAGGTGAGTTATATTTTCCAGAAACCAAGTGAAGCAGTGACTAACTCAAGCTTACCACTGAAGCAGCTCGTTTCTCTCGTTTTCCCTGACCACGAGAGTCTTCTGGGGGTGTGTAGTAACTGTAAGAAAAGAAAGAGAAATGAGCTGGATATCCACACTGCCCCATGAAATTCTCCAAATTTCACCTTCTGCATAAGAAATGCTTTTTCAAGGCTGATTCTGACACATGACAACATTTGTCTCCTTCCCCACTCCTTTTGAAGCAGCCAGACCAGGACAGATGAAGAGCTGGAAGCTTCACAAACTTTCTGCCACCATCATG
Organism: Ammospiza caudacuta; assembly: GCF_027887145.1. Taxonomy (NCBI): domain Eukaryota; kingdom Metazoa; phylum Chordata; class Aves; order Passeriformes; family Passerellidae; genus Ammospiza; species Ammospiza caudacuta. The sequence continues at coordinate 7,182,352 of NC_080603.1, read as the reverse complement.
TGCCAAACTCCTTTTTTTTTTCCTCAGTTTACATCTTTGGAAAACAGGGAAGCAACCAGCTCTTCCTCTATCAAGTGCTTTGTGATCACTTGTGTATCTCAAGTGATAACTGTGATCACCAGTTATTTCCCCTCTTCCCTTGAGCTTAGGGGACAGTGACAATTTAACTGGACAAATGCACAGCTCAATACAATGCTCGTGTCCAAGGGAAAGAGAACAGGGACAAAATCACCCCAAACCACACCTGCCACAACCAAACCTCCCTCTGCCCCCATCTGCACTCTGAGGGGAGGAAGAGGATGGCACCAAGCTGCCACAGCAAAATCCCTCCTGGAGCTGCAGCCAAAAGTCCCTTTCCCTTCACTCCTGCACTCCCATCCTGCCACCACAGAGTTCACTGTCCACTGAGGGAGAGCAGTTCTCCCTTTTGGATCCATTCCAACCCAAGGCATACTGCAAGCCTCAAAAACTGCCTCAGTCCCCCAGGTTTTACAAGCTCCCTACTCCTTTTGTTCAGGATGCACAGGAAATGCAAAGCCAGCTCATTCATGGTGTGGCAGAAAGACTCTGGGGAGTAAAAACCAATTCTGCAAACCCAAGGACAACCTGGGCTGTCACCCCCACTTCCTTCTCCCAAAAAACACCCAGCACATCCCACAGCTGCCCAGCTGTGACAGGGGAGCTGGATTTGAGGGACAACTGGCTGTGAGCAGTTCCTCAAACCAGCTGCTCCTCTCCCCCAGCACTGAGACACTGAACAGGACTGGGCTTCTGGAGGCTGACAGAATCAAAAGAAACAAGAGCCATGGCTAGAAGAGACTCTCACCTGATCACAACACCCCTCTGAGGCAGCTGGGGGCTGAAAACATCCCCATGTTTGACACCTGCAGGGAGAAGCAGCAGTATGAGAACAGGGAGGTGATTTCCCAATCCAGCAGCTGCACAGAGCTCTGAGTTTCTGGGTGACATCACAGACATTTCATCAGCATTTTCAACTCAGAAGTTCAAACCCTGGCACCTGCTCAGAAATAATTTTAATCCCCATATGATCATGTCACAAAGTCCAAGATATGAAAGAGTTAGTGATGAAAAACTGTTTAAGTAATGAACAGGGGAAAAAAAACAAACCCTGGGGCAATATTAAATATACAAGTAATTAGGTTACTTGTTTTGGAAGCTCTGCTTTTATGGAATTAGTCCTGTCTAGCATTAAAAAGGGATTAAAGTGCAGCTCTGAGGGTGCAGAGTCAAATATCCCCCTCCCCGGTACAAAAAAAGCAGGTAAAACAGGTGCTACAACCTTCTCCTGTGCAGTGGGGTCACATCCAGCTACAAACTGCACTGCCACAGCTCCCAAATACCATTTTTAACCAGTTCTTGCCCTTCAGTAAAACCCTCACAAACCAAATTTAGCCAATAATGAGGAAAATGCCCTGTTTGGGCTGGACTTGTACCAAGAGTTGAGCACCCCTGGGGATACTCACTGGTCCTTTGTGGCACAGGTGGAGAGGCACCTCTGGGTTTTTGCTCTTTCAGGGGACTCCCAGTCATCCCTGGTTCCTTGGTTTGAACTCTTGGGTGTAGCAGAAGAAAAGGACAGAGTTTTTACAGGTGATTTGTTACCAGTGCACCTCAATTCACTGCAGAGCACACGGCTATTTGTACACAACTGGCTAAATGAAAGCAACAGAAATATATAAAGTAAAATTAGACTGTTTAATCCTTAAGAGAGCCATGCTGTCACTGGTTCCATGACAAGATGCAAAGGGCATTTTGAGGAGTTCACATCCAGAAGTTTGGCCACTTTCAGCTCAGGCACACTGAACAAACAAGAGTCAAATTTTCTGTCTCCACTTTTCCAACCATTACATTTGATTCTGTCCAGAACCCTGAGAGTAGGAAAGATCAATTCTCCTCCCCTTCCACACACAACAAACTCACCACCAGAAAGTTAAGGGTTATTTTGCTCATAATTACTTGTTGAGTCTTGCTGATCGTGGAGAAGTAAGTCTTCCAGAATATTTCTCTTTGAACAGACTCAAGAGCTCTTTGTATTTCTTATTTTCTGCTTGCTGAACATCCTTGCAGAAGGGAAGGAAAAAAGAGACTTTAGCAAGCATTCCCAGCCCTTCCTTTTGTCTCAGCCTAACTGTACAGGAACTCCACAGCTGTTTCATCCCAAAACAATTCCCTTCTCCCCAGTTTACCTCTTCAGCAGCACACAAAGGCCTCCTGGTGCCACTGACTCCTGGAGAGTGGGGACCTGGCTCCTTAATGGGGGGCCTGGGTGTGACAGGGCTCTCAGGAGCAGCTCGGATGTGGTTATTCCTGCTCAGGCTGCAAACAACAAAGGCAGAAGAAATGGTGTTAAGAGACCATTCAAAGCTCCTGATTTATTAATTAGGTTTTAATTAGCACCTCCTGATTCAAGGAGGCAGAGCAGGCTGCTCAGGACCATGTTGGGGAGGGTTTTCCAATATCTCTCTAGGTGACTTGTGGTAGTAGCTGAACATCCTTAGAGGAAAAACATGACAGGGTTTCCCAATGGAATTCCCTGGGGAAATGAAAATTCTTTGGGGAAATGGAAATTCTCTGGGGTTTTGGGGGATTTTTTTTTTGTAGTTGTGGGGTTTTTTTTTGTTTGCATTCCTGGTCTCAGCCTCTTCCCAAGTTCAACACTTCCTCCTACCACAGGAGGTGAGAATGTTGAACTTGTTCATTTTTCTCTGATCTCCTGAGTCCATCAACTGTCTGGATTTAACGGGAAAGTTTAAAATTGGTCAAAGGCAAGAACATAACTAAGATCTCAGTATGGCAGAAAGGAGGAGTCCCAGAACATGGAAAAATGTTGCTCTGTGGACACAAATATGGATGCTGGGCAACAGAGGAAATTCAAGGATGAAAGTGAAAGGCAAGAAACCCTAAAAAGCAGAAGTGGAAGAAAACAGAAGGTTTTTTACCTCAGATATGGAACTCTCTTACAAAGAGAGGATGGTGATTCCTCAGTCATGCACGGGTTGGTGTCACAAGGCATTTCGTCTGTGGGGGAAGAGCACAAGCCTCAGCAAGTGGTCAGGAAAACAGGAGTTACAGGAGTTTAAAGAGCTTCACCAAAGATAAATTACTGTCATTTCATCCCTCAAGTTCTAGTATTATTTGTGTTATGTTGCTTCAGGATATTTTCATATTGGCAACTACAAAATGTTGCCAGCTTACAGTTAATACAAAAGGCTTCTGAGGCTCTGCTACCTAAAATCAGCATTTACAACAATTTCTTTCTGGCAAGCCAGCCCTGGGACACACTAGAACTGCATCCAAGGCAGTTAATATCCAGGATCCACAACCACATGAGCATCCTGGGATAAACCACTGAATATCCCACTTGGAAGGGATCCACAGAATCATCCAGCCCAACCCCTGGCCCTGCACAGATACCCCAACCATCCCACCCTGTGCATCCCTGAGGGTGTTGTCCAAACTCTCCTGGAGCTGTGGCAGCCTTGGGGCTGTGCCCATTCCCTGGGGAGCCTGTTCCCAGCCCTGGCTACAATCCAGAAGCAATAGAGGATGCAGGGAAGAAACAGAGCTCACCCTCCACTATTCCTGGGTGCTACCCAGATATTTTGCCTTCAGCAACCAGCCCCCAGAGCAGCAGGAGAAAGGAACAAGTAAAGGATTTGCTGTCAGCCCTACCAGGTTCTGTTGCGTCCTCATCCTCTGCAGATGCTACAAACGAAGAGTCAGAAGAAATGTACACAACCTGAAATAAAAGCAAGTACCAGGGTGAGCATAACCTGAATGTGAATCCAAGCAAGCACCTCCCCTCCCTGAAATCCAGTCAGCTGTCTTCTGACTCAGAGCCCATGGTTTTGCCCGTGGGGGTGCAGCAGAAGGCAGGGGCACTGATGGCGCCACTTTTGTGACACAGGGTCCCACACCTGCTCACCTCATCTTCAGATTCAGAGAAGGAAAAGTCATCTCTCTCTTCAGTCTCCTGGCTTCTACTTGATGCCTTCTGTGGCAACTTGGCAGCCACAGAGACCTCTTCAGGCTCCTTGTTAGTCCCAGAGAGACATTCTGGAAAAACCACACCACCAGGCCATAAGGAATGGGACTGGAAATGGGGCTTGGGACTCCTGCTTCCACCCAAGCCCAGCTCCTTGATCCCATGTGGAGCAGAAAACTCATTTCAACAACAGTGCAACAGCCCAGCAGCACCCCCTGGTAGGAACCAGGGAGCTCCACAGCCCCCATGGAACAGCAACAGCCTCGACTGAAAATGCTCTTTGTGCTGCCCTGCAGGGCTCAGTGCCAGGGAGAGCTGGGATATGCCCTGCCCCAGCCAGGATTTATCCTTGGTGCAAATATATGGCCCTCCCAGGATGGAAAAAGTTGTTCCCTGCTTCTCTTCCTGCCGTCATCTGACCAGGATCTCCCATCTTGTATTTGATTTGAAAAATCCCAGAATCATCAAGGTTGGATAAACCCTATAAGGGCATCAAGTCCAACAGTTCCCGCAGCACTGCCAAGGCCACCACTGCCCCACGTGCCCAAGTGCCACATCCATGAACACTGGGACACACCATTGATGGGCCCAGGTCCCATGAGACCCCCTGAAGCCACAAGAACGGTTCAAAAACCCTCAGTTTCAGCAGCAGTCCTGAAGTACCAAACCCAGAGCTCCCCAAGGTACCCCAAACCCAAAAATCAGGCACATAAAACCTCTCTGTGAGGGGCTATACCTGTTTTTGGCCTCTTTGCAGGGATCTCCTCAGGATCTTCCACAGGTGACAGAACACTGGGGGAAGAACAGACAGAACAATGTTTTGCAAGCACAACTCAACGTCCAAAGGGGGCTTTCCTATTTCCCCAGGATCATCTCCCAGAGAGCTGATCACCCCACTAAAGCAGATCAGGCCTCTTTTTCTCCTTCTGTTAATGCCTCCACATGCTTTGTGTTTGTTCCTACCACCAAAAAAGCCTTAATATGTAATGCTTCCCCTTTCCCTCCAGGAAAGAAGCACTCCAGAGCTCACTATGCCATCCAAGCTCACGGCACTCAAAGGAAAGTTTGGGCAGAACAGGAAATGCGAGGTGGGAATGCCAGCCCTGCTCACATCCACTCCAGCAGCTTCCTGCTGAGTCAGCTCGGGGACAAACCCTTGAAACAATCCCCAGCCTCACCCTTTCCCACCCAAGGATTTTCACCAGCTGACACCGTCGTTAAGTCCGGTAAAAACGTCTCCTTTAGGAACACAGCACAAAGAACGTTCCTATTTTTATTTCCCCCCGCCCCCCCCCCCCCACCAAGAGCTAATTCCTTCCGAGCTGCTCCTCGGTGCAAACTGCGGGCACAACACGGGGCTCCTTGTAGAGACATTCCCTGGTCTCTGTCGCTGCCACGGGGCACTGAGGGAGGGAGGGAGGGAGCAGCCGCCTTCCCCAGCCCCAGAGCGCACAGTGCCGTCCGTACATCCCACAGAGCAGCAGGCACCCATGGGCTTCGGCCATCGCCGCCGGCAGCACAATGGTTAACATGTGGGCAGGCACCATCCTTTTATCCACCCCACAGCCTCGATCCATGGCTGTGCCCCCAGCCCCCCATCCCCACGGCTGTGTGTGCGCCCTGCTCCCCAATACACCGGCCCTAAATGCCCAGCCCCGCTCCCCGTGCCGGCGGAAAGGGAATGAGGGGTTATTGGGAACACTTGGGACCCACAGCCAGCGAGCACCGGTGCGTGCGACCCACAATCGCCTCCGCAGCTGCGGGCCGCCTCATGGGCAACACCTGGGCTTAATCAGGGGCTGCCCACACCCACACCCACACGGGAAGCGGCGGGCCGTGAGGGGGCTGACCGGGCCGAGCGGCGGGGCAGCAGCGCGGCGGGAAGGGCTGACCTGGGGGCCGGTTTCTTTCGGCGCGGCGGCTCCGGGCTGAGGGCGAGGGCCGGGGCCGGGGCCTGGCGGGCGGCGTCGCGGAGGGCGCGGAGGACCGCGAGCAGCCATTGGTACATGGACCGCGCGCACTTCCGGCGCCGGGCCCCGCCCCGCGCCGCCAACGGCGGCCACGCCCCGCCCGCGGACACACGGGGCCCGCCCATAAACCGGATGGGGCCGCCCACAGACACACACGACCCACCCGGACACGCCCACAGCCCTGATAGACCCGCCCACAGACCTGATGGCCCTGCCCACAGCCAAACACGCCCCGCCCACAGCTCTGATGCACCCGCCCACAGCCACACACACCGCGCCCACAGCCCTGATGGACCCGCCCACAGCCCTGATGGCCCTGCCCACAGCCACACACGCCCCGCCCCGACAGCCCCGCCCACAGACCTGATGGACCCGCCCACAGCCCTGATGGCCCTGCCCACAGCCACACACGCCCCGCCCCGACAGCCCCGCCCACAGCCCTGATGGACCCGCCCACAGCCACACACGCCCCGCCCCTCCCGCGCCCGGCGGGCCGGAGGCACGTGCGCGCGTGTTCTACAACACTCCCCGGCCACAATTTGGGCCATTTCTGCCCATTCTGCTCCTGCCCCGTTTTCTCTCCCCCAGCGTTACCACGGCTGGGTCAGGGCGTTGCCCTCTCCCAGAGGCAGGAGGTTTCCCTACTCCGAGAGTCGAGAGCTTTGTCCCCTTGGCGGGTCAGGAGCTTCTGCCCTGGCACACTCAGCTTTCCCTGCTCCGGCACTCGCTCCTCGGGCTTTGGTGGGGACTCGCTGGCCATTTCCCAGCGCTCTGGTGCTTTCCCGAGTGGCAGAACCCGCGGCATCCCAGGCAAAGCAGGGACTGGCCCCTGTGTGCCCCCGGCGCGGAATCCCCTCCCCGGCGCTCACCGAGCGGCGCTGGGCTCACATCCGTGAGTCCTGCTGCTCGGCATCGCCCTCGCCCGCTGCTGCTGTCGCGACCGACCCGCGACCGAGCGGCTCGAGCCGCGGCTTCCAGCGCGAGGTGCGGGCGGCGCCCCGAGAACGGCGCCGCTGGGTCGCTCCCGATGATGGGGTGCCAATGGTCCACGTGCTGCCCATCGCGGAGAAGGAACCTTTTTGGGAGCCCAACCCAGTTAAGGGGCCCTAAAAGTAACAAATTGCCCGGGAATATGTAACACTTTGCTGATAGATTGGTATCTCCTGGCTAACAAACACGTGTAGCAACTTGAGCCAGCCGTGCAGTAATGCTTGCTCCTTAATACTGCGTTGGTGTTTAGTTTTATTCCCGAATTTCGGTGGCAAAAGGGGTTTTTTATGCTTTTCCTGTTGGCTCCAAGCATTTTCCTCAGGAGCAAAAAGCCTATTTGAAGGAAAGCAGGGAGGAAAAGGGGCAGATTGAAGCGCTTTGGGGCAGCTCTGCCAGCAGGAGCTTCCGCAGGGAATCTAAACAAGGGTGGGGTCTGCGTTAATCAATGTGAAAAATGCATTTTTCGCAATTAAACAGACCTTCCTGGTTATTTTGGGGGTTTAATTTCCAGGAGGCTGAGCCTGGATGCAGAGCCCAGCAGAGGGCACGGCAGCCCCACGCAGGACCTGCAGAGCCGCCCTCAATCCCTTCCTCATCCTCCCGGGACAGTAGAAAGGAGAAGGATTTTAGGGCTGCCAAATTGTTTTTAACGCCTGTGATTGGATTTTTGCGTGCTAGGGACTGTGACCGTGGGGTGGGAGTGACCAGTGCACATCCACGTCCCTGTAACCTGTGCAGCTGGAATGAGTTTATCCCAAACACAGGATAACGAATGTGGAATTACAGGGGCTGGTTCTTTCTCTTAATGCAGACTATCACAATCTCTGAAACACCAATAACCAAACACATGAATAAACTAAACTTTAATTAAAACAATGCCACCAGACTGAGAGAACTTTCTTCTTTTCTTTCTTCTTTTATTGCTTTCCTTGCAGCAAAAGTTCCCCCTTTTTATTTTTTCCCCCAAAAAACACCAGGAGTACCTGTGTTGAAACTCCTGCCATGACTTCCCAGAGCAGTTTGACGTCGGCTGCGTTTCCCAATCCCTGTATTTTTGCAGCTGCTGGTTCCCTCCATGACTTCATCCCCATTCAGCCCCTGAGCATCTTGCTCGGAGCACTGACGTGTTGTGACTCAAAGTGATGATATTTGATGCACGCAAACCAAAATCCAGTTCCTGGCTGCTCAACAGACCTAGATCACATCTGTCCCATCTCCTACAACAGAGGGGGAGCAGAGAATTTCCATAAATATTTATTAATGATGACTCATTATTTATGCATTGCTCAAAGCCTCCCTACCTTCAGTGCAGCTTTCATGTGACAGCAGTGGGGTTCCAGTACCTGGTGTTTCAAATTATTGGGATAACAAATAATTCCACTGGGGAGGTAATTTGGGAAGTGGTGGGTGGTTCTAGGCACACAGGTGATTTTAGTGATATAAAGGTAAATAGGCTTAATCTGTCTTTTAAATCCTTTTATTTTACACAAGTGCAGGTGGAACAGCTGTGCCTGCAGGGCAAGGGGTTAACTTGGATGGAGGGGAGGGGAAGGGAAGGGAAGGGAAGGGGAAGGGAAGGGGAAGGCATGGCAAGGTAAGAGAATGGAAAACAAGGGAAAGGAAGGCAGGGGGTGGGGAGGAATAGGAAGGAAAAGGAAGGAAAGGCAAGGCAAGGCAGGACAGAGGGCAAGTGAAGCAGCCTGGGCAGGCCTCCCAACCCCATTCTGAGGATGGAATGGGATGGAAGTTCCACCTGCCCCAGTATTTCCCGCCTGCCACTCCCAGGCCCTCCCAGCCAGGGGGCAGAAGATGCCCAGGATGCCAGAGATCTCCTGGAAGAGCCCAAAGGCATCTCTACTCTGAACTTGGGAGCCCTTGGGAATTCTCCTGCTGTGAAGACAGACTCCTCCAGCCTGCCCAGTGGCCCCCCTGACACCAGCTCTCCTGAACCCCACACTCCAGGGAGTTTATCCCTGACCCAAGGGATTATCCTTGCCAACACTTCCTTCCAGACCCGCCGCTCTTTATGCTGTTCCACCAGCAGCTGCTGGATCCCTGGTGAGTGGTGCTCATCTCCCTTGGGATGGCTTCTCCAGTGACTTCAAGTGGGAGTTGCCAAGCTGGAAGCCTCAGAGCACTTGGAAATGCCCTGGAAAGGGAAGGTGCTGCTGGCTTCTGGGAAAGGGCTGCACACTCCAAACAGCCCTGGCAGTGTCCAGAGAATGAACCATCCACATAAAAGTTTTACTGGGGCAAAACCAACTCCTGAAGGCTGCATCCATGTCCCAGCCATGAGGTGGTCCTGGTCTGCTGCTGGTGGTGAGCAGGGGAAAGAGAGGAGGAGCACAAGGAGCTGCTCTCAGGAATGACATGATGTGCTGCAATGCAAGCCATGATCCCACCCCTGTATCCCATGGAGCATCCCCACAGCCACGGGGAACTCTGGGAAAGCTTGGGCTGCAGGAGAGGGGTTTGGGTGAGGTTTTGGGGCAGGCAGCTCCACTCATGGGCTGCACTTCGGGATAAGGAACAGGTTGCTTGGGGAATTTGTGGCTGCCCTATCCCTGCAAGTGTCCAAGGCCAGGCTGGACAGGGTTTGGAGCAACCTGGGACAGTGGAAGGTGTCCCTGCCCATGGCAGGAAGTGGAACTGGATGGGCTTTAATGCCCCTTCTAACCCCAACCATTCCATGATTCTGTGATCTCAAGCACAGGCTTCTATTTAACTCTCACATTCACCAGGGGATTTATTTCCCTGCCGGTCCCTCTGCTCTTCCAGAAGCCATCCATGAGTGCGAGCCAGAGCATCCTGCTGGGACAAGCCACTGGCAGCTGGATTTGGAGCAGAAGCGGACAAACCACCTGTAACAGGTGAGGTCCAGTTCCACTCTCTGTGGTGTGGTTTGCAGAAAGATGAGAGAGGAGCCTTTCTACCCTTTCAGAGGGAGGATATTTGGGAGCCCCCAGTCCTTCCAGAGGGAGGATATTTGGGAGCTCCCAGCCCTTCCAGAGGGAGGATATTTGGGAGCATTTATACCCTTCCAGAGGGAGGATATTTGGGAGTTCCCAGCCCTTCCAGAGGGAGGATATTTCCAGTTCACAACAATGTCTGAGCCCTCTTGCTTTCTCACCCTGCAGGGACAGGACACCATCCCCCAGAAGAGGCTTTCCAGAGCCCCATCCAGCCTGGCTTTGGACACTTCCAGGGATAGCAGCTCCCTCCTGCCTTTCTCATGGGCCTGTAAGATCCATACACCAAAATGTCACTGTCAGACAGCAAAGTTGTGGCTTCTCCTGGGCTGGGACATGGGACTGGAGAAGATGGGAGTGTTCCCACTGTCTCCAGAGCCTTCAGGGCAGGATGGGAGCTGGCAGGGATGGACACAGCACCATGAGCACCCCTCTGAGCCCGGGGATCTCAGGGCTGGAGCTGGAGCAGAGGCTCCCCCTGCTCCCCTGGGCTGGGATTCAGCTCTCTGTTGATTCAGAGCGACCCTGCCTGACTCACCCAGGAGCTGGGCTGAGCCTTTCCAAAGGAAAAACTCGCATTAAACACTGCCACAAGGCTCTGGCGACCATATGGAGCTGGGAGAGGGCTGGGGGCCAGCCCTGACCTCTATTGTAGGGAGGGCAGCACCAGTGACCCCACTCCCTGCCCCCAAGGGCTGGCTGTTCCCAGGCCACTCAGGTTGTTCCACAGGGCTCGCTGCTAAATGAGACAATTAAATCCTTGAGCCCAGGTTTTAGTGTTTCCATGTGCAGCCAAGTATCTTAATCTGGGCTGTTTGGGGAATTTTTATCCCGTGGATCCCTTGGTATGCCTGGAATGTTTGCTTTTCCTACTGTGTGCGTGTGTTTGAGGCACTCCTGTAAAAACAAGAGCTTCCTGCCTGCCTTGTAAATCTTTCCTTGATTGGCAGAGCGGCCTTTGGTGATTAATGAAGGGGCACGAGGACGGGGCTGACACCCTCCAGGAGCTCCTTGCAAAGCCCCAGCACGGTGGTGGGGAGCTGGGCAGGGACCCCGGGGCTGGCTGCTCTCCAGAGCCGTGCGGTGACATCGGCTTTCGGTAAGAGCCTGGGAGAGGAAGGACCGAACGGAAATTCCAGAGAGCTAAGGAAATGCTCCAGAGGGCCGGGACTTCACAGGCATTTTCTATTGTATCATCGGGATAAAACACGCGGCTCCGCTCGCAGGGAATCGCGCCGTGGCCAACCAGGCCTTCCCACCTCGGCTGGGCTGGGAAAAGAGAGATTTGTCCCAGCCAAACCTGTCCATCTTGGCTGGGAAGGAGGATATTTATTTCAACCAAGCCTTTCCACCTTTGCTGAGCTGGAAAAAGAGAGATTTGCCCCAACCAAACCGTCCCACTTCGGCTGAGCTGGGAAAAGAGAGATTTGCCCCAACCAAGCGTTCTCACTTTGGCTGGGTTGGGAGGGGAGACGTTTATTTCAACCAAACTTTTCCAGTTTGGCTGAACTGGGACAGAGGAGATTTGTCCCAGCTAAGCCTTCCCAGCTCGGCTGGCCTGGGACAAGAGAGATTTGTCCCAACCAAACCTTCTCACTTTGGCTGGGCTGAGAAGGAGGATGTTTATTTCAACCAGATCTTCTCACTTTGGCTGAGCTAGGAAGGAGATTTGTCCCAACCAAACCTTCCCAGCTTGACTGGACTGGGAAGGAAGACATTTATTCCAAACAAACCTTTCCACCTTGGCTGAGCTGGAAAGGAGGATGTTTATTCCAACCAAATCTTCTCACTTTGGCTGGACTGGGAAGGGGGACATGCATTCCAGCCAAACCTTCCCACCTTGGCTGGGCTGGGAAGGAGGATGTTTATTCCAACCAAATCTTCCCACCTTAGCTGGGCTGGGAAGGAGGACATTTCTTCCAGCCAAACCTTTCTACTTTGACTGAGCTGGAAAGAAGGATGTTTATTCCAACCAAATCTTCTCACTTTGGCTGGGCTGGGAAGGAGAATATTTATTCCAGCCAAACCTTTCCATTTTGGCTGAGCTGGGAAGGGAGAGATTTGTCCCAGCCAAACCTTCCCGGCCTGGCTGGACTGGGAAGGGTGGTCAGAGTGCCTGTGGCTGCCCTGCTGAGCAGATCTTGGCTGGGCAGAAATAAAATTTTATAGATAAGAATTAATAAACAACCTCAAGACTGAAAACTGAAGAGTCCACGCTCGCTCTTCAGCTGCGCAGGCCGAAGCAGAGACACCCTGCACATCTCGGGGCAGAGAATATTAACAGCCAACCCAAGAGTTCTGCCCCCTCCTTTTGCAAGGGGTGGCTCCAAACTGGGGTTCAAATCCCCCCCATGGCCCCGGGGAGGGGGCACAGACCCACCCACCCACCTGGATGTGCTCCAGACTCAGGTGGGCAGATGGAATCAGTGAGGAGGTGCTGCTGGTGGCACTGTGACACTTCCCTGGTGTCTCTGTGTCCCCCCACATCCCCACCGAGCCCGAGCTCTGGGACGGGAGGTGGAGCCTCCCCAGGTGGGCAGGAAATCACACCCAGCCCTTTGAATTTCTCAGGAAAAAGAGAAAATTCCTCAAAGGCGGCAAAACAACAGTGAAGGGCTTTGCTATGGAAATGCAGAGCTGTGTCCCCTGGGGCTGGTGGCTCCTGGCTTCACCTTTGTCCCTGCTGGCATCTCCTCAGCGTCCCCTGGACCGGGTCCCACTGGGGCTGGCAGGTCAGGAACAAACCCCTCGCAGGAAACAGGGGAATAAAGGAAAGCAGAAAAGAACAATTTAACATCCAGGAATGGAAATGACTCAGGGGCATTAAAATGCAGGGGAGATGAGAAAGAGGAGGGTCCTGGCCCTGTTTTCAGCCACATTTTTTCCCTTTTAAAATTCCTAAGAAGGGGCTTTCTGAAGGTGCCTGTGGCACCACCTCCCTGAGTGTTTGATGGATGAAGAACTGTGGCAGGAGGTCTTGGGGTGGGGATGTGCCCTGGGTTATCCATATGGGAACTTTAGATCAACTACAGAAGAGGAGAGAACCCAGGAGACAGTGGTGGGGGGAAATAGGAGCACTCCAGCTTTCTGTGATCCTTACCTGGGATAGATCCAGCATCCCCCTGAAAAAAGAGGGGAATCTCAGGGGTCTGATCCTGGCAGAGACACCTGAGGTGTGGAGGAGCTGGCTGCGCCCAGAGTGATGGCAACAGTTGTGGATTAATGTCTTGGGGATGGCTGCTCTTTCAGGTGGGATCAGTCCGGGTGCCCTCATTGCTCCAGCTGTGTCCCCACCAAGACTAACAAGGTTTTCCTTTGATGGAGAAGGATCTTTCCATTCCTTCCCTTTCCTCTGGGTGGACAGGGATCTTTCCATTCCTTCCCTTTCCCTATGGTGGAGAGGGATCTTTCCATTCCTTCCCTTTCTCCATGGTGGAGAGGGATCTTTCCATTCCTTCCCTTTTCCCTGGGTGGAGAGGGATCTTTCCATTCTTTCCCTTTTCCCTGGGTGGAGAGGGATCTTTCCATTCCTTCCCTTTTCCCTGGGTGGAGAGGGATCTTTCCATTCCTTCCCTTTTCCCTGGGTGGAGAGGGATCTTTCCATTCTTTCCCTTTCCCCATGGTGGAGAGGGATCTTTCCATTCCTTCCCTTTCTCCATGGTGGAGAGGGATCTTTCCATTCCTTCCCTTTTCCCTGGGTGGAGAGGGATCTTTCCATTCCTTCCTCCACCGAGGAAGAGCCATATCAGCCACAAAGCAGCAAAGCAGAGTGAGGGGATTTGGCACAACCAGGAGGATCCCAATCCCACCCATGCCCTGCCCATATTGAGGAGTGTTCCCTGTTGGGGTTTTGGGAAGGGAATTCACCCTGTTGCACAGCAGAACCCCAGGTCACACATTCCCAGGGGGAATCAGACCTGGACACCCCAAAATGATGCAAATTTCAGAGAGAGGACAGGGAGGATGAGTTGGCCTCAGGTCTGGCAGTTTGTGGGGTATCTCCATGAGGACAGGGTCCCTCTGGATGGGATGGTGGGAGCAGGGGAGGGGCTGGGCTGCTGCCTTGGCTCCTTGCCCATGGGGTGCAGTTCCCTTTGGGGGCAGTCTGGGGAATCCTGGCACGGGGAAACATCACTTGTGCAATTCCTTCAACTCCAGCTCCTGGCTGCACTCTGAATCCAGAGTTTGGGACAGAAGCAGCAGGTACCTGGAGGAAGCTTTAGCAGGAAGATTGCCATGGAAAGGTTTGAGGTGTTCAGCATGGCCACAGACACTGTCACTGGGACTCATGGGATGCTGTCACCAGTGTCACCATCTCGCTGGGAGATGTGCTGAGGCTGCAAACCTCCCCTCCATGCCAGGCACCTTCCTCTTGCCACAATGCCCCAGTTTTCCAGGCTCAGCACGGCCGAGGGCTGAGGCACTCTGGGAGCCTGAAGACAGCCGAGGTGATCTCATCCCACGAGTATTTTCTTGGCTCCCTCTCCCGGCTCCACCGCCTCGGCGATAAGGCTGGGCTGAGGTCAGTGGGAGGGTCTGGCATTGCGGAGCCGTGTGTCACCCCGCCCAGCCTGGGACACCGCGGCACCTGCGCTGCCTCCAGCCACGTCCCCCAGGCCCTGCCCCATCCTCCGGGATGCTCCACCTGGGAACAGGGTCCCTGCAGGCACCCAAAGGTGCCCCCACCACTGCCCCCGGGGCCAGCTGCTGTTTTACCTTCTCCTGGGGAAAACCAAAAGGTTGAGGCCTTTCTTACCTTCAGTATTAGAAAGGAGGAGAGGAAGCTCTTCAGATCACTTTCCAAAGGGGTGTTATCAGCCCAGGAGGGGTTTCCTGCTGCCAGAAATAGGGCAGTGTTAGGATAGGAAGGGAAGCAGGGTGACACAGACATGGATAAGGCCAGGGGGATGAGCCAGGAGAGGAATCCTGGGTGCTGGGGGAGCTGGGCTGGTCCCTTGGAGCTCAGGTGGGAGCCCCATCCATCCAGGAAAGAGCAGGGCAGAGCCACTGCTGGGTCCTTTAGGAGATGCTGCTGCTGGGCTTGGTATATTGGAGTGGTGCATCATCCATCCATCCATCCATTGATCCACCCATCCATCCATAATCCATCCATCTGTCCATCCATCCATTCATCCATCCATCCATTCATCTCTCCATCCATCCATCCATCCATCCATCCATCCATCCATCCATCCATCCATCCATCCATCCATCCATCCATCTGTTTATCCATAGAATCACAGACTGGTTTAGGTCAAAAAGGACCTTAAAGCTCATCTTGTTCCACTCTCTGCCTGGGACAGGGATATCTTCCACTAGACCACGTTTCTCCAAGTCCTGTCCATCCATCCATCCATCCATCCATCCATCCATCCATCCATCCATCCAACCATGCAACCCAAGGTGCTGGGCCTGGCCCAGTGTTTCCAGACTCTGCACATGCCTGGGGACAAAGGGACAAGTTCTGTGCTCTCATCTCCTCCCCACACCAAACTAGACCCTCATTGGGGCTTCAGGGTGCCAATTCCCACATTTCAACCTTCATCCATGAGGATTTGACTTGTCACTGGGAAAACTGGGCTGGAAAACATGTTTCTTGAGGTTCCAGGTGCTCCTCTTCCTCCAAGCGCTGACCATTTCTCTGCATTTACTTTCCATGCTCCCCTGCTTTGAGTCTGGTATCTGCTACACATAGGAGATTTATTTTCCCCCCATTTTTTGGGAGATAACCCAGAGGTAGTGACCTGTGCCTGCAGCCCTATTCCTGCTATTGCACCCTGGGTGCCTCGGGGGTGATACCAGCATGTGATGGAGCAGATAAACAAGGAGAGGAGGCTGGAGACCCCCATGTCCCCCTCCCAGATCAGCCTCCCGGCTCTGTGCCAGTCAGAAGATGCTTTTTGAGCTCCCTCAAAAGAATGGGAGCTTAATGTCCCGGAGCTAATAAGCAATTTTCCCCTGCACCTGCCTCTCCCCGCCGCCTCCCCTCCGGCCATCTGCCGTCTCTCTCGGGGCCTCTGGACTCTGCACCGGCAGCCTGGGGCTGGGATGGGGCTGGTGTTCCACTGCTTTGGGGCTGGGGGTGCTCGGTGTCCCTTCAGAGATGAGCTGGGGTGCTTTGAAGGGGGAGTTCAGCCCCTGAAACCCTGTGTGCCCCCAGGGAAGGGGGTGGCAGAGCCCCAAAGGGGAAACTGAGGCAGCAGGGGACACGCAAAGGTGCCGAGGCAGACACGAGCTGGCCGGAATTGCTGCATCCCACAGGGAGCTGGCATCCCCAAACAGAGGGGGTGTGAGGATGGAGGACACAGGGAGGGAGGAATGCAAGGAGAGGGATGTGAAGAGGGGATGCAAGGAGGGGGAAGGCGAGGAGGGGGGATGCGAGATGGGGGATGCAAGAAGTGAGATGTGAAATACAAAGAGGGGGACATAAAGAGGGGGATGTGAGGAGGGGGATGTGAGGAGGAAGACACGAGGAGGAATGTGAGGTGGGGAATGAGAGGACAGGGGTGTGAGGTGGGGGATGTGAGAAGGAGGATGTTAAGGAGAGAGACACAAAGAAGGGGGATGCGAGGAGGGGGGATGCGAGGACGCAGAATGCGAGGCAGGGGGGATGCGAAGAGGGGGCATGCGGGAAGGGGGGGCCCGAGGGGGCAGAGCAGATGGGGCCGGCAGGCTCGGGGTTGCCCCGGCCCCGCAGACAAAGGCCGGGGCAGATTTACGGCCCGGGACAGCTGGCGGGCAGAGCCGCCCCCCCGGCCGCAGCTGCCGCTCCCGCTCCCGGCCGCGCTGCTGCGCCGGCGGCGGCCCCGGGGCGGAGCGGGGCGGGACCGGCCCCGCATTCCGGGCATAGCAGAGCCCGGCCCGGCCCCCGCGGCCCCGGGACGCTCAGAGCCGCAGCAGCACCGCTCCGCTCCGCCATGCCACGGTGAGTTCTGCCATCGGGACCCCCGACCGGCACCGGGGACCCCCGGCACCGGGAATCCCCCAGCACCGGGACCCCCCTGACCGGCACCGGGATCCCCCGAGCGGTATCCGGACCCCCTAGCACCGGGAATTCCCCGGTACTGGCACCCCCTCCCCCCCGGCACAGGGAACCCCTCTAGCACTGGGACGCCCCCGACCGGGATCGGGACCCCCGAGCGGCACAGGGATCCCTCCGGCACGGGGATGCCCCTGGGGAAAGGACGCTCCCCCACACCGGGAATTCCCCAGCAGGGATCGGGACCTCCCTCCCTCGGCACCGGGACCCACCCGGGCCAGCAATCCCGGGACCGAGACCCCCTTGGACCGAGGTCCTCCCGGCCGGGGCTGGGACTCTTTGACGGGGATCGGACCCCCCTGGCCCAAGGAAGGCCCCAGCCGGGACTGGGATCCCTCCAGGGGAAAAGGACGGCCCCCAGCTCCCAGAACCGGGACTCTTCTCCTTGGGACCGGGACTCGCCTCTTCCCCCCCGGCACCGGGACCATCTCGGGGAAAAAACCCTCTCCCATGCCGGATCCACCCCCAGGGACTGGGAACCCTCCTGAAACCCTCCCAAACGGGACCGGAGCATTCCTCCCTCCCGCACGGAAAAATCCCAGGACCCTCACCGGGACTGGGACACCTCTGCAAGTCCAGGACCTCCGTGTCCGGGGATGGGGGGTCCTATCCATCTCCCGGTGGCTCTGTGCCCGGTCCCGTGGGGCCGCTTTATCCCGGGCCGTGGGGCACCAGCTCCGAGCCAGCCCCAGGTGCGGTGCCGGTGCTGGGCTACTCCGCTCTCCCAGTGCCGCCACGGGCACGTCCGGGCCGGATTCCTGGCAAACATTCCCGTGTCCATCAGGATCCAGACCGTCCTGCCCCGGCTGCCTCCCAACAATCCCGTTTCTCCCTGCCGCAGGTGTCTCGGCGTGCCCAGTCGCTGTTGAGGTCCCCCGGGACTCCCCTCGTCGGGTGGAATCGTGGCTCTGCCGCCGGCACGGACGGACATGAGGACGGCGGAGGACTCGAACGGCACGGTGCTGCACCGGCTGATCCAGGAGCAGCTGCGCTATGGGAATCTCACGGAGAACCGCACTCTGCTGGCCATCCAGCAGCAAGCCCTGCGCGGCGGCGGCGGCGCCGGCAGCCCCCGCTCCTCCCTGGAGAGCCTGAGCCCCGAGGAGAGCCAGATGGTGCAGCAATCCACGCGGCAGGAGCCGCAGGGCCAGGAGCATCACTCCGACCACGTCTACCTGGAGAACAGCGTCTACCGGCTGTGCCCGCCCAAGGGCGAGGAGCTGCCCACCTACGAGGAGGCCAAGGCGCATTCCCAGCTGCTGGCATCGCAGCGCGGAGCGGGGACGCGGGCCGAGAGCGGCGCCCGGCGCCCCGACGAGGGGCTCAAGGAGCTGAAGCACGGCCACGTGCGGTCGCTGAGCGAGCGGCTCATGCGGATGTCGCTGGAGAGGAACGGGGCCAAGGCGCAGAGCCCCATCAGCGCGTCGCACAGCTTCCCGCAGCTCTCCCGGCAGCTCGTCCCCCTGCGCGGGCAGCAGCCCGAGGGCACGGAGCCGCGGGGACCGCCCCCGGAGTATCCCTATGTCATACCGGCCCAGGACGCTTACCTGGCTGAGCCCCGAGCCTGCTCCCGGGAAGGTCCTGCATTTCAGCATGCTGACATCAGGTAAAGCTGTTGCCCCTGGGCTCTCTGCTTTTGGATGCCTCTCAGGGATGTTCAGGATGGATGCTTGGAGGGGCAGTGGGGGCCCAGAGCAGCTGCTTTTGTCCTCACTGGCCCAGGCCTGCTAGGAGCCCCCCACTCTGCTCCTGTCCCCAGCTCCCCCAGCATGGCTGGGCTTTTCCAACCAGTGAAGAAAATCCCATTCCCACAGCAGACCCTGCCTCCTTCCCATGCACCAGGAGGGAGCTGGGGGTAATTTAGGGAATAATCCAGGAGCTGGAAGCAGCCCAGGAAACAGCTAAATGTGGAATAGGTATGGGGCAGGATGCAATACAAATATGCTCCCTGCTCCACAGAAACCCATGCCATGGTCCTGAGCTGGGAATGTCCATGATACTTGGAATTGCTGCTGAGCAGAGCTTGGGCTGGTGCCAGGTGGTCTGTGGTCCCTTTGGCAGCTCAGTGCCTCTGGCAAAGCCCCCTGGGTGACTGTGAGATGGACATCTGGGGGTCCAGGCATTGCCTGGAATTTGAGGAGGACTGGAAACAACCTCTTCCAGTGTGGAAAATGATGGGAAGAAGGGAACTGGTGGCTCAATGTGAGGACACACTGCTCCCAGCCCTGCTGATCTATCCAGGCAGAGAGCGATAGCATCTCCAGCAGGAAAACCTTCTCCTTGCAGGGAACAAAGAGGGGAAGGGGAGCTGTGGGGAAGATGTATTTATTCTTCCTTGCTCGTATATCATCCCGCAGGAATGCAGCCCTTGGCGGGCAGCCCGCGGGGGAGCGCAGCGGGGCCAGGCCCTGCTCAGGGATTCCAGAAGGGATGGTGAGCTGGGATGCTGGAGCACTGGCACAAGGGGCAGCCAGGCTGGCCTGGCTTCTCTGAATATAAAAAGGACACATCTACAGTTTGGCAGTGAGGGCCTATGTCAGGAGTTCCTTGCTTTTCACAGAAAATAAGGAAAATGCTGGCTTTCAAGGTGCATCCTATGCCAGGCTGCCTGCAGCATTCCCAGCAAGAGAGGGACCTGGAGGGTTGGGAGCCCATCCAGACCCACTGGCCAGGTGCTGGAGGGGTCGAGTCAAGGCATCCCTGCAAGATGGGATGTGTGGTTAGACAGCGAGCCCTTCCCAGCTCTAAAAAGCAGGATAGGCACTTCCACCTCCTTTGAGGTGACAGCAGCACGTGCCTGATGGGATGCTGGAGCTGCACCCACCTCTCCCATCCTGCCCACCCTGACACCCCCTCCTGGCTCTCCGCAGGGTGCTGCCCACCTCGGTGCCAGCCGCGTTCCTGCCGCTGTGCCCGGGCGCGCTGGCTCCGGCGGGCGTGGAGGCGCTGGTCAGCGCGCAGGCCGTGTCGGCCGGCAGCCGCCTGGCCCGGGCCGACGCCGTCCTGCGGGACAACGAGAGGCTGCAGCGGGACAACGAGAGGCTGCGGCGGGAGCTGGAGAGCTGCGCCGAGAAGGCGAGCCGTATCCAGAAGGTGAGGGAATGGTGGCAGCTTCTTCCCGTGTGCCTCCTGCCCGGGGCGATGCTCGACCAGCTGCTGTGAAAATTCACCCCCTTTAGTGATTTAATCCTTTCTCCTCCTCCCTCTGGCGGCTCGTTCCCCTCGGAGCAGCTGCAGCACGGCAGCCGGGGTTGGGGAGAAGGAGCCCATTCTCCAGTGACCCTCTCCCTCCGCCTGTCCCCCCATCCCGGCCGCCACAGAAAGCCCTTTGTGTGCCCGTCTACAAGGGGCGGCTGTTCCCCGTGGCTGGGCTGTGGCAGAGCCAAAATTCTGTGGAAAAACTCTTCCATAAGAGAAAAGACAAAAAAAAAAAAATATCAGTTTTTCCCCCAAAACAGCGCGCTTGGGGTGAACTGAGCTCCTCTGGCAGCTCAGGTTGGGCTGAGCACCCCGGCTGGGCTTTGGCTGGCATGTGCCTTTCCTCATTCCATGAATACCTAACTCTGGCTTGTCCCTTCCTCCGCCCCAGCTGGAGAGCGAGATCCAGCGCATCTCGGAGGATTACGAAAACCTTGTCAAGGCGTCCTCCAAGCGGGAAGCCTTGGAGAAAGCCATGAGGAACAAGAGGGATTGTGAGATGCGACGGCTGCAGGATTTCAACCGAGACCTGAAAGGTGAGGCACCCTCTGTGTCCCCCTTCCTGTGGGTGTTTTGTGTCCTCCAGCTGTTTCCATGGGAAACAAGGTTTTTTCTCCTTCCTCCAGCCAAAATCTTGTATTTAAATCTTAACTGAGGTTTTTTTATTTTGGATCAGAGCGGTTGGAATCTGCGAACAAGCAGCTGGCCAGCAAGAACCAGGAAAACCAGGAGAGCAGCCAGGGCAGCGTGGCCAAACTCCTGGCACAGAGTAAGTCCCGGGGGATGGACACCCATCCCTGCCCGGCTCCCCGGGCATCTGCGAGCAGGGCTCGGCTGCAGGAGGAGGAGGCGGGTGTCGGGCGGCAGCTCTCGCCCTTCCCCAGGGAGGATGGAGCAGTTCTTGGCGCTGGACTCGAGCCATTAATCCCGGCGGCCGGCCGGCGGCGTGACCCGCATTCCCCACATTCCTGCCGCGGCTCCGGCTCTTCCAGCACCGAGCCCGCACTCCCGCCCCACGCCAGCCCGGCCGTTCTCTCCCTCCTCCCTCCTGCACTTCGCAGCCATGACAGCCTGGGCTTTTTTGGGGGAAAATGTGCTTAAATTTTCGCAGAGAGATAGGATGTTGGTGTTAGTAGGAAGAATTCCATGCCCTTCCCTAAGGTGGCTGGATTCACACCAGGCAGGTCTCACCCTTCCTGAGATAAAATTTAGGCTGGAATGTGGCACGTGGAGGCTTCTGGCCATCTGCCCAAGCGGCTGGAATGCCCCTGACCCCCGTTTGATAGAAGATCTGGCGGAAGGGGTGGCATGGCCAGATGTTGGGAAGCAAAGAATCCCCACTGTGCTTCACAGCCATAGGGAAGTGGAATATCTGAGATTTGTGGTGTTCCCTTTCAGGCTATGAGCACCAGCAGGAGAAGGAGAAGCTGGAGCGGGAGGTGTCCCTGCTGCGCAGCGCCAACGAGGACCAGCGGCGGCGGGCAGAGCTGCTGGAGCAGGCGCTGGGCAGCGCCCAGGCGCGGGCGGCCAAGGCGGAGGCCGAGCTGCGGAAGAAGCGAGCCTACGTGGAGAAGGTGGAGCGGCTGCAGGCAGCCCTGGGGCAGCTCCAGGCCGCCTGCGAGAAGCGGGAGCAGCTGGAGCTGCGGCTCCGCACCCGCCTGGAGCAGGAGCTGAAGATGCTGCGGGCTCAGCAGGTGGGTGCTGGCGAGGCACGACTGTGTCAGTGTTAGGATGAGGGAAGAGATGAGGATCTGACTCCATGTTTCAGAAGGCTTGATTTGTTATTTTATGGTATATATTATATTAAAACTATATTAAAAGAATAGAAGAAAGGATTTTATCAGAAGGCTGGCTAAGAATAGCAAAAGAAAAAATGATAACAAAAGTCTGTGGCTTGAACTCTCTGTCCGAGCCAGCTCACTGTGATTGGCCATTAATTAGAAACAACAAACATGGGCCAATCACAGATCCACCTGTTGCATTCCACAGCAGCAGATAACCATTGTTTACATTTTGTTCTCAAGAGGAAAAAGCTTTAAAAAAAGATTTTTCATAAAAGACGTCTGTGACACACGGCGGCTCCAGCCAGGCACAGCGGGTGCTGCGTGCTCCCAGCACCTCCTCATCCTCACTGGGGCTCTGTTTTGGTTGCTGCAGAGGCAGGCGGGCATGGCCAGCGGGGGGACGCCGGAGCTGAGCGCCCACACGCTGTCGGAGCAGCTGAGGGAGAGGGAGGAGAAGATCCTGGCGCTGGAGGCCGACATGACCAAGTGGGAGCAGAAGTACCTGGAGGAGTGCACCATGCGCCAGTTCGCCATGGACGCCGCGGCCACGGCGGCCGCCCAGCGTGACACCACCCTCATCAGCCACTCGCCACGGCACTCCCCCAACAGCAGCTTCAATGAGGACCTGCTCCTGGCCAGCCACAAGCACCAGGAGATGGAGAACAGGTTAGTCCCACCTCACCAGAGGCGTATGGACCCCATCAAACTTTTTGGTTGGGCAATGCCTGGATCCTCCTCTCGCCATCCAGCTCCTCTTCCAGCTTCTGCCTTTCCTGCTCTCCAGGTTGAAAGCCCTTCATGCCCAGATCCTGGAGAAGGATGCTGTCATCAAGGTCCTGCAGCAGCGCTCGCGGAGGGACCCCAGCAAAGCCCTTCAGGGCTCCCTGCGGCCGGCCAAATCTGTGCCCTCCATCTTCGCTGCCTCCGCCACCCCGAGCTGGCCAGGGGCTGGCCAGAGTGACCGGTCATCCGAGGCCAGCTCCCGTGGCAGCACAGGTAAATAGGGACACCTGCCTGCTGCCTGCCTTCATTTGGCACTGGGGACCTGCTTGCAATTTTCTCCTGTGGTTTTGGAGTTGGAGAGCTTGGGGAGGGGTGATTCCTCCAGGATCAGCCAGCAATCACAGAATCTCAGAATGGTTTGGGCTGGAAGGGACCTTTAAGCTCATCTTGTTCTACCCTCTTCTATGGGCAGGGACACCTTCCACTGTCTAATCTGGCCTTAAAAACTTGAATCCCTTGCCTTGAATCCCTAACAGAGTCTCCTCCAGCAGGCAAAGCCACCGCTGAAGGGACAGCAGCGTCCACTGCCCTTCCCTTGCCATCGCACTCCAAGCATGGCAGCAAGGACGGCAGCACGCAGACAGATGGAGCGGCCGGGAGCAGCGAGCAGGGCGAGGGCACCACAGTGCTGGGTGAGTTCCCCCAGATGGCACAGGGCAGGGAGCTGGGATGGCCTAGCATGTAGGGTTAGCATCCCTAGGATGGGATTTGCACAAGATCATCAATTTTTAAGGCATTTTTGAGGCCCCAGTTGAGTTGGGTGTGTTCGAATCCCTGCGAATCCCTGTAAATCCTTTCTTTCTCTGCAGAGAGCTCGGCCGCTGCCAGGGCCCTGGACCTGTCTGACATGGTGGAGATCCTGATTTAAGGCCACCCAGGGCTGCACGGTGGCCTCTCCATCCCTCCTGCCAGCATGCTGGGATGGAGAAGCGTCTGGGAAGGAGGGCCGAGTTGGGAGCTCAGCAGTGTCCCTTCAGCCTCGGCAGTGACTCCAGGATGTGGCAGAGTCCCTCCTGCCAGCATGCTGGGATGGAGAAGCGTCTGGGAAGGAGAGGCCGAGCCGGGAGCTCAGCGGTGTCCCCTCGGTCTCGGCAGTGACTCCAGGATGTGGCAGGGTCACTGTCCCCTCAGTGCCCACACGGGTCCCTGGCTGCGCAGGGCGTGCTGGAGCCCGGGGACCCCGCGGTGCCTCCATCCCCATCCTGGCTCCATCCCAACTTCATCCCCATCCCAGCTCCCACTTCTGGGTCTTGGCCATCTGCACCCAGCCAGGTGCTTGGCTTCCAGCTGCAGAATCCCTCTCTGATGGCCCGAACTGTACCCACAAGCTGAACTCTGCACGGGGGCAGAGCTGGGAGGGATCCTCTGCGCGTCCCATCGACCACCAGGATCCACGTGGCCAAGCGAAGCACTGGGAGCACCAAACTCCCATCACCTGCCTCCTGCCTGTCACAGGCTTTGTGATGGGGTGACAGTGAAACAAAAATGACAATGGAGGGGATGAAGGGTGGAGGAAAAGTGGAGGTGAAAGGCTCTGAGGATGGAGGCAGTGGGATGTGCCACTCTTCTCCTGGCTCTGTCCCCTGGCTACTGGCAGCTGGCTTCTGCTTGTAGCCAGTGCCAACATCCCGCTCCTTGGAGCTTCCCATCCTTGCCCTTCATGTAAATATATATATTTTTCTTTATTTCTTTCCCCTTTCAACATGTGCATTTGCTGGCCAACTGCATTTTTTATTTTTCTCTCCCCAGACACGTAAAAAATGCGTTCGGTTCTCGTGCATTGTTTACAAAATGGAAAAGAAGCAAAAAATTATGAAAGAGGAAAAAAAACCCCAAACCCCATGACTTAATATATTTTATATTAATATTGGTATTTCTTTTTAAGTATTTTTTTTCGTGCTGTGAACTTTTTTTCCTGCCAAAGACAAGTTCTCGTTTGTGCGTTTTAAGTTATCTTTAAGTATTTAAACATAAACCTGGCTGTTTCGTTATGCCACCCTATACCGAGATTGCTGTAGCATTCCACTTGGTATAACAATATTTTAATAAAAAAACCCAAATATTGATCCTTGGATTCTCTTTTTTTTCCATGCAATGCAGAGAGATGGAGGTGCCACCAGGGGAAGAGGGTCTGGGAGTGCTGACCCCTTGGTTCACATGTCCTTCCCAGCTCCCCAGGGCAAAGATTTGGGGTGCAGCTGCATGGAAGAGGGGAAAAATGCTCAGGAGGATTTCTGCATTCCCCAAAATCCCATTGGGATCCCATTCCCCTCATCTTCATGGGGGGAAAAGGGTGGAGTTGCCTAAAAGTGTTGATGTGGTTTCCTTCCTGCTCTGGCGTCCCTGCATCCCTGTATCCTTGATTTCTGCATCCTCATGACCCTGCATCCCTGTGTCCTCCATCCTTGTACCCTGCTGTCCTTGATCTCTGCATCCCATAACCACATCCTGATGGGATCTTCCTCACAAAACCCCTTCCTGCCCTCCTCAGCCCTTGCCACATGGAAAACTTTAAAAGACTCCCTCATCTCTTCCAGCATAGATGGATCTGATCTCCAAGCTCTCCTTGGCTTTGTCAGCAATTTCCAAGCCCTTCCCACTCTGCCTGGCTTCTTGGTCTTCTGGAAGACCAGAAGTTTTCCATGACTTGGACTTTTATTTTCTGATAACTGTGGTGTTAATGCTTCCCAGGGAACATCCCTGGGGACTCTGCCATCTCCAGCCAGGCCAAGGCTTTCCCTTTGTGCCACCCCTTGGCATTAACTGAGAGCTCATCTTTGTTATCCTGCTGTCCCTGGGGACCAGGAGCTCTTCTGCTCTGCAATGTTTAGCTTGGATTATGTGGAACAACAGCATCAGAAATCAGTTTTGCTGCCAGCTCTTCCATGGAACCACGGAATCATTTAGGTTGGAAAAGCACTTCAAGATCATCAAGCCCAACTGTTAACCCAGCCCTGCCAAAGCCACCACTAAACCATGTCCCCAAGTACCACATCCACATGTTTTTCAACACTTCCAAGGATGGTGATTCCATCCCCTTCCCTGGGCAGGATGCCTTAGGACTCCATTGAGTTGATCACTGGTCTTGGTGGGACAGCGATGCTGAATCCCAGCTGAGCCCCAACCTTCCCATTCAGGAATCTGGAAGAAGTATGGCTAAAAAAAAGAAAATTTGGGTCTTTCTGTGGCTGTGGGACAGGTCTCTATCCCTGAGGAGCAGGTTAGGGAGGCGTGGAGCAATGTGAAGCTTGGAGCTGGGATCCTCCTATGCACCAATGGCTTCTCCTGGGTGTTGTGAGCAGGGAAATCAGCTCTGCCTATGCAGAAGGCTGAAAAGGACCCTGAAACGGGGCCAGTGATGGGAAGAACAGGGTGGGAAGCTCACAAGGAACTGCTGAGGTCGGGAATATGTCTGGGGGATCCTGGTGGCCTCCAGCCAGGGCTGTACCTGCCCTGCCTCCCCCAGCTCCCGCCGCTCCAGAGCCCGGGAAGGCCAGCAGCATTCCTGGCATACCACAGCTCTCACACCCCGTGCTTTATTTACCCAAATCCGGATGCAGAGTGGCCTGGCTGCAGGTCTGGCTGTTTGTAGGGAGCTTTCTGAGACCAGGGATTCAGGGAATGGGCTCCTGTTGAGAGCTTTGCCAGTTGATCCTCACCCCCAGGGCTCTGAGCCTCAGGGCAGTCAGAAAAAAGCACAAAGCCCACCTGTGGGTACAGGAATTGGGTTGTAGGGAGAGAATTCCGAAATCCAGAAGGTAGACAGAGATCCCAGCTCCTCCAGCCACACTTTTCGAGGAGCTGTGTGCTTTGTTAGGATGCTGTTCAGCCAGAGCAATATCCCAAAGGAGCTGCACACCTTGGCCATGGAAGCTGCTGTGGGGGGGGTTATCACCTGCTCTGTCCCCACAGGCATTTCCGTCTGCCCTTCCCACTCTGTCTCCCTGGATTTCACCATCAGCATTGCCTGGGCCCACTGTCCTTTATCCCATGTCTGTCCTTTGTCCCATGTCTGTCCTTTATCCCATGTCCCTGTCACCATGGCACAGCTGAAACACCAGGTAGGAGCCAAACCTCCTGCTGCCATCCCTGTGATCTCCGTGTCCTTGATCCTTGTGTCCCTGCAGCCCTGTGTCCTTCTGTTTCTGTGTCCTTCATTCTCCATCCCTGTATCCCTGCATCCTGTCTGGGACACAGAGATCCCATGCCCTGGCAGGGGATGCTGGAGGTGCCTGCAGAGCTGCTGGCTGGGCTGGCACCTGCATGAGACTCCTCCTGCCATCCACATCCCTGAAGAGACGGGGAAGGGCCAGCAGGCTCTGCTCCAAGTGTCACTTTGGTGGCTTTGGGTGGAATGCCCCATCCCGAGGCAGCAGCTCTTGTGGGTGACAGGGAGATGGTTCTGCTGCCCCAGGGCTGTCTGGGGAGTTCTGGTCCCTCTGTGGTCACAGTGGGCTGGGACAAAGCCAAGGATTTCCTTGGGGCTCCCTGGCTGTCCACCAAGCCCCGTTCCCAGGCAGGAACACCTCGTTGCCTTGGTGCCACACCACTGCAGCCTCTCTGCAGCTGTGGTTCCTGCTTTTCCTCATTTCTCTTTGGAGAACATTGGAACTTGGTCCTTGGAGCATCCTTGAATTTTGGCATGTCCTTTGTGGGCCCTGGTTCCTCCTCCTCATCTCCTCATGCATCCCCACTCCTTTCCCATGTGCTGAATGCTAGAGTTGAATGGGGAAAGACAAGCTCATCACGCTCTCCTTATGGAAAACTTTAAAAAACAAAAAAAATTTGGGAGAAAGGGAATTTCACCCCTCCCCCCCTTCCAAATAACCCTGATCCTGGTGGGGGAAGTCTGCCAAGGCTGTGGGCCAGCCCTGCAGCCTCTTCCCAGCAAACCAGTCAGGCAAACTGGGTGCTTTCTCTCGCCTCAAGTCCCGGCTTGCTCGTCGGACCGGCAGGAATGAAGCTCTCCCCGCTGGTCCTGCTGAACCCTTCCCTTCCCCCTCCCTCCCTCTCTCATCCCACCCCTTTCCCCGAGGTCCCCCAGGCTTCCAGGCTCCTCTCTGTGTCCAGAGCTTGTTGGGAGGTGCCCCCCGGGCTTTCTTCTGCCAGGGGGTCAACGCTCCCTTCCCGAATTCCTTTCATCGGGATTTGCATTCCATTGCAGAATGAGCCACCCCGAGGTGTCACCTCCCTTCAGAGCGCCAGCATGTCTTGATTTCTGCATTCCCCTGGCCCTGCACCCCTCTCTATTCGATCTCTGTATCCGTGTGTCCTCAGTCCTGGCACCCCTGTCCCCCTGGCTTCCCATGACCCTGCCAGGGCATGGCTGGAGATGCCTGCTGAGCATTGGAGGTGCCTCTGTGGCAGGGATGGGATGGGATGGGATGGGATGGGATGGGATGGGATGGGATGGGATGGGATGGGATGGGATGGGATGGGATGGCAGGATGGGGGGTGTTATTTAGGGGTTGGCCATGACACCCTCTGGGACGCTCCATCCACTCAGCCTTGGAGCATATTCCGGCTTGGGAGCTCCCTCCCCATCATCCCCAGCCCCAGGGCCACCTGAATCCCTTCCTCCAGGACCCTTGGGACTGTCCAGGTGTCACGGTGGGGCTGCCCAGCTCCTGCTCTCACAGAAGCAGGGTTTGCTTTGCTGCGCTCAGCAGCAGCGGTCGGAGCCGTGGTGAATTCCTCATTCCTGTTCCCTGCGCTGTGCTGCCTGCCTGCCATCTCTGCATGCAAACAGTAAACAGGCTGTTATTATCCTGGATGCTTTGAATAACTGCGGCTATTTTTTCTCTTCCCAGTATTCTAAAAAGGCAAAAAATTCCCTGCGGTTTCTGAGTCAACTTTTTTTTTTTTTTCTTCCCTCGCTCTCTTTTCTTTCCTTCCCACCACCTCTGTGACCTTGAAAAACCAGGCGGATGAGCTCCCCGGCTGTCTCTGCTCGCACCCGCTCCCCGAGCCGCTCCCGCTGCTCCCCGAGGCCGGCAACCACGGGATTCAGGGCTGAGCCTGGAGATGGCGCAGTGCTGTGCAGGGCTGGGCAGGATCCGGCCTGCTGGGGCATCCTGTTCATCTCCTTCCCTGCAGGAGGAGCTAGGGATGCTCAGGGAGGTGTTGGGGATGCCAGAAGAGCTTGGGGATGCTTGAGGAGCTTGGGGATGCTGGAGGTGCTGGGGATGCTTGAGAAGCTGGGGATGCTGGAGGTGCTGGGGATGTCTGAGGAGGATGAGGATGCTGGAGGTGCTCAGGATGTTGGAGGCTCCTGGGATGCTGGAGGTACTGAGGATGCCTAAGGATGCTGAGGATGCTTGAGGAGGATGGGAATGCTGAAGGCACTGGGGATGCCACAGGAGGATGGGAATGATGAAGGCACTGAGGATTCTGGAGGTGCTGGGGATGCTGGAGGTGTTGGGAATGCTTGAGGAGCTGGGAATGCTGAAGGCACTGGGGGTTCTGGAGGTGCTGGGGATGCTGGAGGAGCTGGGGATGCTGGAGGTGCTGGGGATGTTGGAGGTGCTCGGGATGTTGGAGGCTCCTGGGATGCTGGAGGTGCTGGGGATGCCAGAGGAGGATGAGGATGCTGAAGGCACTGGGGGTTCTGGAGGTGCTGGGGATGCTGGAGGAGCTGGGAATGCTGGAGGTGCTGGGGATGTTGGAGGTGCTCGGGGTGTTGGAGGCTCCTGGGATGCTTGAGGAGCTGGGGCCGT
The DNA here is from genome assembly GCF_027887145.1 of Ammospiza caudacuta. NCBI lineage: Eukaryota > Metazoa > Chordata > Aves > Passeriformes > Passerellidae > Ammospiza > Ammospiza caudacuta. Next base: position 7,152,897 of record NC_080603.1, on the reverse strand, counting down.
CCAAGGAGGCTGGGGATGCTGGAAGTGCTGGGGATGCTGAAGGTGCTGCAGATGTTGGAGATGCTATGGATGCTGGAGGTGCTGGGGATGCTGGAGGATGAGGATGGTGAAGGCATTGAGGATTCTGGAGGTGCTGGGGATACTTGAGGAGCTGGGAATGCTGAAGGCACTGAGGATTCTGAAGTTTCTGGGAATGCTGGAGGTGCTGGGGATGCTGAAGATGCTGGGGATGTTGGAGGTTCTCAGGATGTTGGAGGTTCCTGGGATGCTGGAGGTGCTGGGGATGCTTGAGAAGGGGGATGCTGGAGGTGCTGGAGATGTTGGAGGCACTGGGGATGCTCAAGGAGGTTTAGGATTCTCAAAGATGCTGGGGATCCCTGTGGTTCTGGGGATCATTGAGGTGCTGGGGATGCTGGAGGTGCTGGGGATGCTTGAGAAGGGGAATGCTGGAGGTTCTGGGGGTGCTGGAGGAGGTTTGGGGGTGCTCAAAGATGCTGGGGATCCTTGTGTTTCTGGGGGTCATTGAGGTTCTGGGGATGCTGGAGGTGCTCAGGGATGCTGAAGGCACTGGTGGGGGTGGGACTCTGGTGGGTGCAGCTCACACGGACATCTGGGACAGGGACATCGGGTGCTGCCTCCTCACCTGGCATCCCTAGGAGCTGGAAGGTTTGTCCAGGGATGGTGTGGGAAGGTGGGAGCTGAGAGGGACATGAGAACAGCCTGACCATCCAGGCCCTGCCGGCAGCAGGTGTTCCCTGGTTCCCTCCACAGGTCCCCTGATGGGTCTGAGACTCCTTCCTTCCCTTTCCTGCATCCTCATCCTCCCTTGGAAAACTTTCCCTGGACCAGGGCCTTTGGCCTTGGAAAAGGAAAGGGGAAAGGGGAAAGGGGAAAGGGAAGGGAAGGGAAGGGAAGGGAAGGGAAGGGAAGGGAAGGGAAGGGAAGGGAAGGGAAGGGAAGGGAAGGGAAGGGAAGGGAAGGAAGGGAAGGGAAGGAAGGGAAGGGAAGTGAAGGGAAGGGAAGGGAAGGGAAGGGAAGGGAAGGGAAGGGAAGGGAAGGAAGGCAAGGCAAGGCAAGGCAAGGCAAGGCAAGGCAAGGCAAGGCAAGGCAAGGCAAGGCAAGGCAAGGCAAGGCAAGGAAAGGAAAGGAAAGGAAAGGCAAGGGAAGGCAAGGCAAGGAAAGGAAAGGAAAGGAAAGGAAAGGAAAGGAAAGGAAAGGAAAGGAAAGGAAAGGAAAGGAAAGGAAAGGAAAGGAAAGGAAAGGAAAGGAAAGGAAAGGAAAGGAAAGGAAAGGAAAGGAAAGGAAAGGAAAGGAAAGGAAAGGAAAGGAAAAGGAACATACTGCTAGATCTAATGGGTTCCTTTTTTGTTTTGGTTGCTTGCTGATTTTGGAAAATCTGAGAGGTTTGTGGCAGGTCCTGGCACACAGGGCTGGATGCAGCATGGAGTGAAGGGCAGGTCCCTGGGATGATGGGCCATGTCCCACCACAGGGCGCTGCAACATGCTCTGGAATAATATCTGGAGGGAACCAGGGATTAATTAACTGGATGGAGCAAAACTGTGGTCATTAGAAGCTCATTTGGAAGCAAAGGGGCTTGGAAATGGCACTTCCTCAGCTGGAGGGGAAACGACATCCAGCTGCAGGAGATGGAGATGGCTGCAGCCATCTCCCCAGGCAGGGAAAGCCTTTAAAACCCACCCAGCTTCATTCCCCAGGTCTCTCTCTCCCAGTACAGAGTCATTGCTGCCCAGGCCATTTCGAGTGAAACTTCAGTTTCAAGTGTTTTCTCATACAGAAGTGCCTTGGGGTGTTTTGGTTTTTTTTTTTCTTTCTTTTTTTTCTTTTTAATTAAAAAAAAACTTGTCTTCTTCCTTCCAGGAAAAAATTGGATGTTTGGTTTCTCTGCCCACTGCAGGGGAAACATTTCATTGTGATTTTCCTTTCCTCTCCTCCCTGCTTTGGAGCTGCAACTCTTCTGAATAAACAAGCATTAAAGAATGTGTGTTGGTTAAAGAAAGAGAAGGGGCCCATATCCCACTTTCCCAGAAAATCACAGAAACATTGAATTTTTGGGAAAACATTTGGCTTCAGGCCAAAGGAAAGATTTTAACTCCTGACACTTGAAACTGTATATGTACAAATTTTCCTTGAAACATGGTGAGGGAGAGAATCACTTTCCTTGAATTTCCTAATTTTTCACTCGAGAAAGCTGGAGAATAATAAAAAAAAATAATATCCAAGTTTCAGGGAGCAAAACACAAACACAGAAAGGCAGAATGTGAATTTTGGCCTTGATGGAAAATGACACAGCCTGGAAAATATTCCCACCCGCATTTTTACAGCCTTGAAGTGCGATCCTGTTTTTTTTTTTTTTTTTTTTTTTCTTGCATAGGGTCCAGCATGAAGTAACACTACCCAGCCTAGAGCTCCCGTGGCATGTCCCAGGAATTTGTAAGCAATGTTGTATTTGCAGAGTAAACAGGGGTCGGGACACAGGGTAGGTCAGGGCCACGTGTGTGCAGAGCCTCTGGAGAGCAGCTCCTGCCACTTTTGGGCAGGGAGGGCAAGCCCCCACCACCCTGACTGGCCATCCTGGAACTCCAGGCATGTCTTGGATCCACCAAAAGTTTAGGAGCGTGTTCCCAAGGCAACCAAAACATTATTTTTTCCAGCTGCCTCAAAAAAAAAAAAAAAAAAAAAAAAAAAAAGAAAAAAAGAAAAAAAAAAGGTGGAATTAGAGAGGGAAAAAAAAAAATGGAACCATCAGAGGAAATTCTAAGAAAATGAAGTCAGATGGAAAATTGGCTGGCTGGTGCCTCTCCCCGGCCCTCCCTGAGGAATGCTGGATGCATACAAGCAAGGAAGATGCTCGTGGGGCTGCTCTCACCAGCCAAGGCTATTCCTGAGCTGCTGCTGCTGCCCCATGCCCAGACCAGGACGGCTCCATCCCGGAATAGAGCCCCCATGGAGGAGACATTACCCATGGCAGCTATTTTGGGTTGTGTCCCTGCAGAGTTAAATGTGTCACCAGCACCCGCCTGGCTCCATCCCTATGACCCAAACAGCTCATCCTGCCCCAAAGCCCCAGTATTTTGGTCCTTGCTCCTTCCTCTTCCATCCTTTTTTCTCCCCATCTCCCTGTGTCTGTTTAATCAGCAGCCTTGCTTTCCTTCCCCATGCTCAGCTGCCTCCAAGGCTGAGCAGTGCCTGGAGCCATCATGGTTTGGGAATGCCCATGGATCAGTGGGGAGGAATGCCCAGCACCCAGCACAGGGCAATCAGGAAGACTGGATTGCAAATTCCAGGAGGTTTTTTTTGCACTCTGCTCCCTTGTTTACGGCTGCTTGCAGGGTGTAATCCCTGCTGGCCTCCTCTTCTATGCCAGGCATTTGCTGGCAGTGATTCCCTGCCCTGCCACAGAGCTGCTGCATCCAGGAGGGTGTGAGGGAAGCTGGGCAGGCAGTGCAGGAAAATCCACTCTGGCTTTGCAAGGTGCAGAACAGCTGGAAGGGAGGAGAAAACCCATGGAAAAGAGAGATGTGTGCCACGGCTGCAGCACAGCTCAGGGAGCCAGCTCATGGCTTTGTGGTCAGGAGGACAGGAGTGAATGGGAATGGACATCTCCCTGGAGACTGCTGCACCATGGGCTGGCCTGAGAGGCTTGGAGAGAGCCTGGAGAAAGTGTCATTCTGTGGTGAGGCAGGACAGTCATCCCATCCCATCCCATCCCATCACACCACCCCCTCAGCCTCTGCTGCGTCCAGGCAGGAGAAGCAGTCCCAGCCCTTCCAAACCACTGGCTCTTCATGCTCCACCAAACACCATCCCCACTCCCGTGGTCCAAAGACCATCTCCAGTCCATGGTCCATCTCCACTGCCAGTGCTCCCTGAAGGCTGGAGCCCTGCCAGGTGGGAGAACACTGAAAACAACCCCAGGGCTGGAGCATTTCCAGCTCCACAACCTCTCCTGGCTTCAGCACTTGGGGTAGAACTAGGGATCCTTGGGGTGAGCATGGCACAGACACTTAGGGATGGAATCCTGAGCATCCAGGCTCCTGTTGTGCTGTGGATCCTTCTGGCTGCCCACACAGACACACAGACACACAGACACACAGACACACAGACACACAGACACACAGACACACAGACAGAGTCACGTGCTGCACAACCAAGGCACCGCTCTGCATGCCCCAGACTGCCACATCTCACTCACAGCCAGGGAACAAAACCCTGGGATGACAAAGCAGGAGAATTCCAGGGTGAGCTCTACCACCACAGAACAGCCTGGAGGAGAGAGAAGTTTGGGGTTACCCAAATTCTGCAGCCTTTCAGTGGCTAAAGGGGCTCTGAGAGGGCTGAAAAGGGACTTTGAACAAAGGCATGGAGGGACAGGACAAGGAGAAATGGTTTCCTGCTGACAGAGGGCAGTGTTAGGCGGGATATTGGAAAAAATTCTTCCCTGTGAGGGTGGTGAGGCCCTGGCACAGGGTGCCCAGAGAAGCTGTGGCTGCTCCATCCCTGGAAGTGCCCCAGACCAGGCTGGATGAGGCTTGGAGCACCCTGGGATGGTGGAGGGTGTCCTTACCCATGGCAGGGGGCTGGAATGAGATGTGCTTTAAGATCCCTTCCAACCCAAACCCTCTGGGATTCAATGATTCCCTCCTGGAGACTGAGTTTGCCAGGTAACCCCGTGTGCTCCCCAGGCCTGACTTTCAGAGCATGACTAGAAAGCGCTGCTGGCTCCAACGTGCCCAGGCAAGCGCTGCCTCTTCCTGCAGGTTCTGCAACAAACTGCTGCTGCTGCTGCTGGGCTCTTGTGCAACACCTGGAGCCTTTCCAGAGGCTGGCAGGTAGGGAGGGATGGGAGCCTGAACTGGGAACGCTGCTGGGTCAGCCTGTGGTCCCACACCACAAGGATCCTGGCACAGCGGGCTGGGAATGCTGCTGCACTCACCCCCTCCCCAGGAGCAGAACCAAGGCAGATTTTGTGATACTTTCTTTTGTTTTGTCCTGTTCTCAAACAGTTACCCATGGGCTGGGGGAAACTCTCCTCTTGTATTCAGGTTCTGTGCAGAAATTCCACAAATTCTTTCAAAACTCCCCAACTTTCTCAGCCTCGCTGCAATCTCGGGGTTTCGCAGTCCTCCAAAACCTGTGGAATGAGCAGCATTTCCTGGTGTTGAAATGCTGATGCAAGAGGGTGGTGAATCAGTGGGGATCTTTCAGCCTGAACCATATTGTATGGCTGTTAGTGCTGAAGTTTTGCTATTTTAATCCACAAAGCCCCACACAATCCAGCTGGAGTAAATGGTGAGTAACCCCGCTGCACCCAGTGACAAACCTGGGAGCTGGTGGGAACTGAACTCATGCTAAACTATTCTGGTTGGTGGGACCCTGCTCCAAGCAGCCTGGATGCCATGCAGTAATCCAAGCAGTGTGTAACATTGTAAAGGGTATAAATAGCCCCAGCCGGGTGTGTCGGAGGGGCAGGGGGAATTACAGCAGCCTTGGAAAGATGAGCTGAAAGCCAGCTATGGGCCTGGGGCTTGAATTCACACTCACTTCTGGTTCCTGCCATGTTACAGATGCTAAAACAAATTGGCTTTGCTTAATACTTTCAGCCTGCACTGCTTTGTCCAGGTCTTTAAGTAACACACATCAAATGGGGTGCTGGTCCCCAAGTGCTGGTCACTGCCAGCAGCTCACTGAGGAGGGTTTGGAATCTGCAAAGCTAGAGCTGCCTGCTGCCTTGAACCCAACTCCTCAGCCAGCAGCATCCTCATGTTCCCCCAGCTTTTCCAAGAAAAAGCTGACGCAGCTGCACATTGAGGGGCAGAGGCCACAGAGCCACCAAAACAAGGACGAAACGAGTCCCCAGATGCCATGGCATGACGTGGGGAGATCCTTGGAAGCGACAGAAAGTGACAGAGAAGACATCAGCCCCAGGTTACGGCAGCCTGGTCACCGAGGGCCGAGCCCCGCTCAGATTCCAGCGTCCCCCTCCTCCATGCAGGGTGAATGAACTGCAGTGCTGCTGGAGTTTGGAGCGGACACTGTGTCCACATTCTTCACCCAGGCCCGGGAATGTCAGTCAGCTCCTGTCCGCACGCCAGGGGCTCGCATTCCTCCCCGGTGCTGCTCCCAAAGAATGCCAGCCCGGAGGGTGCCGCAGACAGGGTGCCCCTGGCTCCGGGGGGATCAGGGCAGAAAAGGCAGGATTGGCTTTGCCAGGCTGGCAGAGCCGGGCAGGGTTGGCACGTGTGTGTTTACCAAACACCGCTCCCGGCCAGAGGGAATGGCTGGAATTCACCCCTGGCTCCCCAGCAGACCCCAAGGACATGCAGGCGGAGCAGGGGAATTTGCTCCTCCAGCCTGTTGCCATGGCTGCGTATTTCAGAGACTCAAGCAGGGAAAAAAATAAAAGGAGAAAACCAAAACATTTCGATGGGAGGGAAGAAAAATAGGAGGGGGGAAAAATGCAGAAGAGTAATGAGAAGGACGAGCGAGTCCAAGAAATGTATTAGATCATCCTTAGAAACTGGTGTCTGAGGAGTTCTCCACAGCTCAGGCCATTCCAATATTTACTGTGTGTTATTCAAACCATGACTCCTGGCACCAGCTGGGGCTCTGCAGCACCACGAGCTGCTCGGGAACGTTGTTAAAAGCTGGTCCTTGGCTCCAGGAGAGGGGCTGGAAGGAAAACATCCCTGCTGGATGTGGAGAGCAGCCTGTTCCAGAGGAGATGCTGGATCCTCAGAGCAGGACCCAGTGCAGCAGGGCTGGATCCTGAGAGCAGGACCCAGAGCAGAACTGGCAAACAGCAACGTGGGATATCAACCCTTAAGTTACAGGATCAGAGCCTTGCAGAGGCTGAGCAAGGACAGGCAAGGGCTGGCTGCAGGGTGAGAAAGAAGCTGAGCTGAGCAGCAAGCAGAGCCTGAGTGAGGGTGAGAGGCACACCTGCAGCCAGTGAGGTATCCTGGCTCCTCTCATCCTGGAGGGGCTTGTTGCTATCAGTGCCCTGGGTATTTAAAGCCACTCTGTGGGCAGTTTTAATGAGCAGGTTTAGACACATGGGTTGCTCCCTGTGCTTGGTGTCCGTGGCACTCTGGAAAAGCCTCCCTTCCTCATGCAGAGGCAGTGCACAGCATCGGGAGCCTGGAGTTCCCACTCTGGCCAGGGTGATGCAAGTCTGGCTCATGTATCTCTGTGGTACCAACTGGAGTTCACAGGGGAGCCACAGGCATGCCAGAATCCAGCTGGGTTTAAAACCCTGCAATGATCCAGCACCTTTGGCTCCCGTATCTCCTGGAGGAATCTGGATCTGCAGCAATGTTTATTCTCTCCTGGGATTCCCACTGTTAATTACATGATATGGAACGATGGTGCCATGGTCTGTGCTCCATGCCAGGAGTGCCAGAGCTGTCTGACCACATGCAAGAGCTGGTCTGGAGCTGGAGGTGAACAGGAACAATTTCCCAAGGGATAAAATCAGAGAATCAGGTTTGGGTGGGAAGGGACCTTAAAGATCTCCTATCTTCACTCCCTGAGACAGGCAGGGACACCTTTCACTATCCCAGCTTGCTCCAAGCCCTGTCTAACCTGGCCTGGAACACTTCCAGGGATGGAACAGACACAGCTTCTCTGGGCAACCTGTGCCATGAGCTCTCCACCCTCCCGGGGAAGAATTTCCTTCCAATATCCCACCTGGCAGTGGGAAACCATTCCCTCTTGTCTTGCCACTCCAGGCCCTTGTTCCAAGTCCTCTACAGCTCTCCCAGATTACCTTTAGCTTTGGAAGGTGCAGTGAGGTGATCCCAGCTCTTTTCCTTTTCCTTTTCCTTTTCCTTTTCCTTTTCCTTTTCCTTTTCCTTTTCCTTTTCCTTTTCCTTTTCCTTTTCCTTTTCCTTTTCCTTTTCCTTTTCCTTTTCCTTTTCCTTTTCCTTTTCCTTTTCCTTTTCCTTCCCCTCCCTTCCCCTCTCCCGCTCCGACAGCGACACCTGGCGGTCGGCGCCGCCCCCGCACCCCCGCCCGGGCCCCGCAGATCCCGGGGCTGGAGGGAGAGGGGATCTGTTGCCCAGTCCAGCAGGGATAATCTCATTGTATGGGCAGTGAGATGCAAATATCACCAATCTAAAAGCAATTTTGTGAGTGAAAAGCATGGCTGTAAATTATCCATACAGCTTTCACCCCATAAAAATGCCTGTGGATGGTTTTCCAAGATGTGCCTTTTGCTTTTTGTGGGGTTCAAGAGATATTAAGCTCCTTTCCAGCTGACCTAACTCTCACCCTGCCCCACAAGGAGATACCTCCAGTAGGAAATGGGACAGAAATCATTGCTGTGACCCATCAGTGTCCAGCCCTGTCACCCACAGCTCAAGAAAATGCTGAAATAAGACCTATGGAAGTGGTTCAAGGTCAGACTTCCTCTTCACAGGGAAAACCCAAGGAAATGCAGCTCATTTTACTCATGCAAGCAAAATAGCTGAGTACAGTCATCGCAAAGCAAGAAAATGCCCACGGATTTTTGCCACAATGGAGACAAATTTTTAATCATCTGGTGAAAATGTGTGGGGATCCTGCAGTCATCATCCAAACTAGGGCAAGACCTGGCCCGTGCAGGTTCTTACTTCCAGGATCCCTTCTCACTGTCTTTGGAGCTTTAAAAGATTTGCTAGCACAGAAATCAATGTGGGAGTGCCTCATATTTTACATAAGCATTTAAAATATTTTGGATTTTTAAATTTTTTTGAAAGAAGTTTTCGTTGAATTTCAGGTATACAGGGCTTCATGTGGTGGGAGCTGCTGGAGAGCAAATGGTCTCGCCAGGATTCTGAAATCACCCAGGAATGGTTGGATGGGAGGAGGACAGGTTGCCTTTCCAGAGCCTTTTTCCTGACTCTTCCCACAATTTCAAGATGAGGATCTATGAAAACACACCAGCACTGAAAGAACAGAATAGAGCCAAAGGCACAAAGCATTTTAATGAGGCAAAAACATCCTACTAAGTCTTTTGGTTTATTGGTGTTGAGCCTGTTCCAAGCCCAAAGAAAAGGACTCTGAATCTATTAAAATAGTTGGCTTGTGGGATCTGCAATGTTAGCACGATTAAAATCCATCTATTTTTATCCATATGAGAATATACCAGCCAGAGGAATCTGGTTTTTTTAGAAGTAAAATATATTTATCTTCAATAAAAGCATCCAGGTGAGCTCAGTGTGCAAGAGCATTGCCCAGTTTTGGGAAAAGAGAAAGGTACCTGAGTTTGCTGCTTCCCAGCCCCTTTGCTGGCTGGTGCTGGTGACATTCAAAGAATTGTAAAGCCATTTGCACAGAAAATGGGAGACAAGAGTTAGATCTCTGCCACCTGAAGAAATTCAGGCTTGCTGCTGCCCAGGGCAATCTCAACCCTGAGAGGAGTGGGAGAGTCCTGCTCTTTCCTGCTTCCAGTTTTGGTGGATGCAGGGGCTCCACAATCTCTTCTCTAGGGGGTGTGGGATTTGCTCAGTATGTCTTTCTGCTTCTCATTTATCCCAGTGAAAACGGGGATTTTAATACTTTCTCAGAGAGAAAGTCACATAAATATTTTCCACTTCCTGGGCAAATGCTCCAATTGTGCTTTTGTGAAAGAGGGATGGGATACAGTGACTCCTACAATTAATTATCTCCATTCCTGTATTGTGTGTGGGCTCTGAAAAAATGTGGTAAACCATAAACCAGCTCCAACTGCCAGAGCACAGGGAAACACTTGCATAAGTGACCTGTAAAACACAACCACATCAGTCTGTAACTGCTGCTCTGTTGGCTTCCCAAGGGAAAGGGGAAGTCATGGAGAGGACTGAGCTCTCTGAGGATGGGTGCTGTGTTTGGAGTCATGTGCTGAACTACAATGAAAGGTCTGTTGTTTGAGCAGAGACATAATAAAACCCCAGGAGATGAATTTTGAAGGATCATTTGCACTGAAAAGCCAACAAAAGACCAAGCAGGAGTAGGTTCAGGTTCCTGCTTTCCTTCTCTTCTCCCTCTGACAGATACTCAATTTTCCCATATTTTTCAACTGAAAATGGTTTGATTTGTAATTTTCTGTCCTGATACCAACACTCACCTGAGCATCAAGCTCTGATCAAGTGCAGAACAAACTGTAACAAAGGCATTATAAGCCTTGTTGTGCAACACCCATGGCCCCAAATCCTGGCATCCACTGGCAAGGAAAAGGCTCCCAATGACACACAAACATCAGCCAGCAACCCCTGGGTGTCCTGGGGAGGGAAGAGGTGACACAGCCAGCCCCCAAACACAAACAATTCATTTCATATTTAGCAATATCATGGCATGCATGCTCCCCTTATAAGGCAAACACAGAAATGGCATGTGCCTTCCCAACCACATGCTGAAACTGTATTCCAAGGCTCTGCTCTCCCCCAGCCTCCCTTGCTCCATGCCACAGCAGCTCCAGCCAGCTTCATGTTCCCAGGATGGTTTTGCCATTAAATGCTACATTTCCAGGAACTTGTACACACATTTCCCTCTGCTGCTCTGTGACTTTTCCTCTCTGTGTGTCCCAGCCCGAGCAGCCAGACTGCAGCAATGGAGCGGACAGCTCTTCCTTCTGAAGGGCAGCTTTATGGACCTGAGAGCACAATTAGGAAATAAATAAAGGAAAAATAGGAATCTGGTGCAAAGGGGAGCCAGTTGGAAGTCTGAAGGCTTTTATGTTTGCCTCAGTGCTATTCAAGGAACGGGGGCACCGGTCTTCCCAACAGTGCTGCCTGTTTATAGTTGATGTAACGGGACAAAAAGAGTTTGTAGGAAGGTCTGTACGCTTTAAACTTTGAAATTTCAGCTCTTCCCTCCCCTGGAAGACTCCATGGGTCAGTGCTGATTTGAGTGAAGCCATCTGTCTATTTATATTACTCAATATGTTGTCCATTCCCCCATTCTCAGTTCTCCTCCTGCTTTGGGAAAAGGCCTGGCAAATTCAGGGATGTGGGAGAAAACGAGCAGCAAGCCACCAGTTTGTTCCACCCTGATGAGCAAGGAGAACTGGAAATCCTGGGGCACCGTGGTCTGGGAAAGACAGAAGAGGGCAACCCCTCAGGAAATGGCAGGAAGTGAAGCAGAGCAAATGAATAGGTTTATCCCTACTCAGAGATGTATGGCTGCATCCTTGCTCATGGAAAGGGGCAAATAAATACTAAATAAAGGGGAATACTAAATAATAAAGAGGTCAATTAATACTAAATAGCTTAGGAAGCCTGCTGCTTGCACAATCTCAGCTGTGCCTAGCATTCCTAAATCTGAAGCCCCTCTTGCCCATTTCTAATGCTCAACCATGAGCAAAACCAAAGCTCCAGAGCATTTCTGAAGAGAAGCCTTGGGGGCAGAGGTCCTTGAGCAAATGATGAGCTGAAGATTCCTGGGTGACAGAACCAAGGTGCAGTTCAGTTGGAAGCCATCCAAGCACTGAGGTCACCTGGTACTCGTAAAGGAGAGAAGCTGTTTGAAGGGGAAAATGTTGGAAGACTGATTGTAAGAGGCAGCAGGACTTCATTCCTGTGTCTGTGTGAAGGGGCCAGCTCTCCTCCCCAGGGAATGCTGCACAGTGACTCACAATCACAAAGAGGAGGTGGGAAAAGCCAGCCCCCATCGCAGCAGCGTGTGCGAGCGAGTCTGGGCAGGGAGCAGCCATTCCCAAAGCCCTGTCTCCCATCTTCCAGCACCCACACAAACATCCCTGTATCATGTGTCCTCCGTGAGGCCCTCATGTATCAAATCCCTATCAGTGCCATTAATTGTCAGCTATTTGCTTTCACAGATTTGTTTTACACGCAGAAATGAATCCCAGCTCCTCTGTGCCTCTCGGGACACGGCGGTGGTGAATGCTGATACAATCAGGCTGGGAGCACATGCAGTGAGGCATCCCAGTGTCTATCCAAGCAAAACTTTTCCATGTGAGTGCTGTGAGTTCACAGCTATTGCTAGCAGCTTGCCACGGACAGACTTTGTGTATCCTCTTGCAATATAATCTTCCCCAGAATGGTTTTGAAAGACTGTGAACTCGATCCTGCCAAAAATAGTCTGCGCAGCCAAAAAAAATCAACACAAGATCTTCAGTGTTTGAGCTGGCCTGTGAATTGCATTTTTCACCTTTTTCCAACGAGATGTTTCTTGACATCCATGAAACCTTCATTTGGCTTCTAATACCCCCAATTATCCGTGCAGCCTGCATTTTAATTACAACATCAGAGCCTAGCAAGCAATTGGCTTCATGGGCAAGGGGGGCCCAGGCAGGCCTGTAGCCCCGTGAGCGGCCGTGCACAGGCTGGCAGCTGCAGCCCAAGAATGTGTTTATTTGTGTTTGGTTTATGTGGTTTTGGTGACCTTTTGTTAAAATCAGCCAGTGGCTTCCAGGAGGCAAAGTTACATACTCACTGAAAAGAAATGCAGGGAAATAACCCCGCACGGGCCCTTGTGCTGAACGTCACATTTGTGCTGAATATCGTGTCCTTATGCCCAAGGCAGGGGTGGCTGAGGTTAAGGTTAAAGTCATGTTTGTTATGCATGGTGGCTGCATGAATATTGTCCCTTTGGTGCTCATGAAGAGGGACAGGCCAGAAATAAGTTTGGGGAAAATGGGGCACAGTGGAAAATGAAAAATGGACCCCCATGTTGGGTTTCCTGTGGGTTCTAGGCTGTTACAGCTGAGGACTGTCCGTGTTTTTCTGTTTTTTCTTCCAACTCTTTCACAAACCCACACATAAAAAGAGCTGTTTGTCTCCTGCCTGGTCCCTACACCACGTTTTCAACCTCACTGGGATCGTCCAGCCTCCAGAGAGCAGCAGCAATTTCTGCTGTTCCTGTGAGTGAAGCAGGGGTCTCTCCAATAGATAAATCCATGCCGGCACTCTGCCAGTGCCTTCCCACATCAGCTGCCTGCCAATGTCACCAGAAAAGGGCATCAAAATTTTGCTTGGTCTCTGGCTGGTGGGCCTCAGTCTTGGTTTTGATCACATCAGATACCACACATTGTCTGTCTGTCCGCGAGTCCCTAAGTGAGGTGCATCAGAAACCACGCCGAGTCTGGGATTTAGGCTACATCTGCAGGGCAAATAAACACAGATGCCCAGGCGCCGTGCTTCCAGGCTGAGGAAATGGCCTGTGGAGAAGCTGTGGTGTGGAGGGCTCTGCAGCCTGGGCCACATCCCCCCACTACAGGCCTGCATATAATTTCCAGCTCCATCCCAGTTTGGTATTTTATTTTTTTTACACCTTACACTGTTTAAGTAAGTGATGGATATTGTGGGGAGGAGTGTGAGCGATTTCTCTTTCACCTCAGTGATTAGAAGAACAGAATTTCCTACACACTTTCCACTCTTATGATTATGAGCTGAAAGAGTCAGTGATTAAACCCTGCTATGGCCAATTAGCCTGCAGTGTCCTCCTGTCACAGTGTCCCACAGGAAAAAATTCCTCCTGGCAGGTCAGGAGGGAGCACAGAATTTAAAGACATTAAGGGATTTAATGGTCATAAGCGAATATTGTGATGCTGCTGCTGAAAATCTCAACCAAGCAGGCAGCTCCCAACGATGGATTTGCTAAGAGCAAAGCTGTCACTGCTTCAGGGATTCCAGAGGAGCTGGAGAGCAGCCAGGTGTGACAGCAGGTAGGAAGGTGACAATGCAGGTGGCTCTTCAGCCTTGAGAAATGAGGAACAAGATGTGTTTAGGTCAGGAGCCAGCTCAGAAAAACAAAATCCCTTTCCTAAGCCAATTGGAGCAAAGGTTTTGTGTTTCAGGGGAAAGGTGGACACCTTGAGAAAGGGTTTTGCACCAAACTTCCACAGAAATCCTTACTTTTGAAATACTGCACAGCAGAGGATTTTGGGAAAAGGTCAGGAATGTTTGTATAGGAGATTCAAAGCCTCACACTGGAATTTAATGTTGTTTGCATCGTTGGACTTGATTATTATTGCATTCTTTTAAAATATATCAGCTGTCAAGCAGCCCTGCTGCTGGCATTCCATACTGTAACAGAACAGGAGATGTGTTTACAGTTTGGATTTTACTTCAGGATCATTACAGGCAGCAATGGCTTGGCTGGAGCTGAAATCCCCGTCCTCTGTGGGCCAAAGGCCCTTTGTTACAGTGAAATGAAATGCTGCTGTTTCTTAGCTCTGAAAGGACCATAAGATAAAAAAGCAGATTAAAGCATTAAATATAACATCAGTATGTTTTATATACTTATAAATAGTGCATTAAAAAAACCCTTATTTTTTAGTTTTAAAAAAATTACCAAAAAAGGAAATTCTCTTTAACTAAAACATGGGTATTCCAGCAGTATTTCCAATTAGGAAAGCTTCTGAGCAGTGTGTAGGGTAGTGGGGGAGCTATAGGAGTGGTTTCTTTGAGAAGCTGCCAGAAGCTTCCCCTGTGTCTGATGGAGCTGATGTCGGCCAGCTCCAAAACAGGCTTCTCATTATCCTACAAATCTGTTAATAAATTCCATAAATTTCCTCAAACTTCACTCCTGTTTTGCTCCTGACAGTAATTGCTGAGTGGTCTCTTCCTGTTTTTATCTCAATTTAGGAGCATTATATTTTCTCTCCCCTGTCCAGTGGATGGAGCAGCTTTGGTGGGCACCAGGCATCCCACAGTCTGTCACTGTGGGATTATCTTTTTTTTCAGGGATATTTTGGCAGAGCAGTTCCAGTTTTGGCCGTGAACCCCTGGCCCATCCTGAATGGGGGCTGGAAGGATTTGGGGATGGAGTCAACGACAACTAAGTGGGAGCATGGGGATGTGTAGAGTCCCAGGGTGAATATGAGGTGATCCAGTGGGTGGATCCCACTGATGGGGGATTGGGGTCAGATGCCATAAAGGACCTGGCCAAGGCTTTGGAGATGCTGGACATGAGCCCAGGTGTGCCCATGTGGGCAAGAGGCCAGCGGGTCCAGCAGGACCAGGGCAGTGACAATGACTGGGCACTGTGAGGCCCCTCAGGTGCTCTGTCCAGTTCTGGCCCTCATGACAAGAAGGACATTGAGGGGCTGGAGCGTGTCCAGGGAAGGAAACGGAGATGGGGAAGGGGCTGGAGAACTAGGAGAGGCTGAGGGTGCTGGAAAGGGGCTCAGCCTAGAGAAAAGGAGGCCCAGGGGGGACCTTGTGGCTCTGCACAGCTCCTGACAGGAGGGGACAGCTGGGGGTGGACAGGCTCTGCTCACAGGGAACAGGGACAGGATGACAAGTATTGTATTTGTGGGGTGCCCCGATGAAGGAAGGAATGATGAATCTCACTCCATGTTCTCAGAAGGCTAATTTATTATTTTATGATACTATATTAAAGAATACTATACTAAACTATACTAAAGAATACAGAAAGGATACTTACACAATGCTAAAAAGATAATAATGAAAACTCATGACTCTGGTTTCCAGAGTCCCGACAGTTTGGCCCTGATTGGTCAAAGAGTGAAAACAACTCACACCATAATCCAACAAAACAATCACCTGTGGATAAACAATCTCGAAACACATTCCAAAGGGGCAAAACAGAGGAGAAGCAAATGAGATAAAAATAGTTTTCCTTTTTTTCTGAGGCTTCTTAGCTTCCCAGGCGAAAAATCCTGGGTGAAGGGATTTTTCCAGCGAATGAGAATGCCACAGGGAAGGAACGGCCTCAAGCTGTGCCAGGGCAGGTTCATATTGGGCATCATGGAAAGGGTGGCCAGCACTGGAAGGGGCTGCTAAGGAGGTTTGGAGTCCGCATCCCTGGAGGTGTCCAAGGAAGGCCTGGACGTGGCACTCAGTGCTCTGGGCAGGGTGACACGGTGGGGACCGGTCACAGCTTGGACTCGACGGTCTTCGAAGTCTTCTCGGACCTCAGTGATTTTGTCATTCCGTGACGGGCACTTCGCAGAGAGCGGGGATGCTGTGTGTCCCTCCTCCCCTTCCTCCCGGCGCCGGGCGGGATGCGGGAAGAGGCGGGAAGAGCCGTGAGGGGGATCCCGCCCCTCCCGCCCGCGCTCAGGGGCCGCCCGCGGCGGCGGGAGCGGCGCGTGCGCGGGGCGGGGCCTGGCGGCGGCCGCGCCGTGCGAGGGTCCGGCGGGGCGGGGGGGTCCCGCCCGCTTCCCCCCGGCCCTGCGTCCGTCCCTCCGTCCCCGCGGAGCGATGGTGCCGCGGCACCGGGAGCCCGGCGGGGGGCGGCGGGGCCGGCCCCGTGAGGCGGCGGCGGCGGCGGCGGGGGAGGCGGGCGCGGGGCCGCGGCGGGGCCGGCGGGTGCGGGGCCCGCGCCGCCATCTCCTCCACCTCCTGCCGCCGCTGCTGCTGCTGGTGCTGCCCGCCGGCGTGCAGGGCCAGCCCGGCCTCGGCCCGCATGCCCCGGACTGGCCCCCCAGCGGCCCCGGGCCCAGCCTCAGCATCTACCTGAGCGAGGAGGAGGTGCGGCAGCTGATCGGTGAGTGCGCCCCGGGGCCGGGGCGGGGGAGCCCGGCCGCTCAGGAGGGGCTCAGGGGAGTTGTGCGCGCCGGGATGGAAGTTTGGGGGGGCTGGAAAAGGATGGGGAGCTGTGAGACTGGACTGGGAATGATGGGTGTTAGCAGGACCGGAGGTGGCTGTGGGGTCCAGCAGGGAATTGGGGGTTTGTATGGGAATGCTGGGAGGGAAACAGATCTCGGATGCTGAGGACGGTGGAGAGGCTGTGAGTGGGGATGAAGGATCTCCAGTCATGAGAGGACGGGGGTCTGTGGGTCTGGGATGGGAATGGGTGAATCCAGAGATTGGTGTGGGTTCTGTGGGAGTGGCTGTGAGCAGGGATGAAGGAGCTGGGGCTCAGGCACTGGGGTGGGGATGGTGGGTGTCAGCACGACAGGGCTTTGCTGGGGGGTTCAGGGGACGGGGGATGTCTGTGGGACAATGATTTGGGGGTGCCGAGGAGGATGGAAAGGGTCGTGAGTGTGGATGACGGACTTGGAGCTCAGGAGGGGATGGAGAACTATGGGATGGGTGATCCCAGGGATCTGTGGGTTCTGTAGGACGGGGGTCATGGTGAGAATAGACGAGTCAAAGGGGTCTCCGTGCTGCTTTGTGCGTGTGTGGTTAGGGGAAGCAAAGGCTTCACCCTTATGGTGAGGGGCTCCCCAGATTGGAGAAACCAGGGATGGTGTCCTGTGGGAGCAGGGTAAGCCCTGGGAGAGGTGAGTTCAAGCCTATGATTTAATTATCCAGGCAAGCGACATGCAGAGGGCAGAGAGGAGACCTGGCAATAATTGGGTGTGTGTGTGTGTGAAAGGAATCTTAATTTCTAGGCAGGCTGACAATTGCTGCGCAAGGACTTGGAGGCAGTTCCTGAAGTCCCCCATCTGGCCCGCTGTGGAAGGCTTTCACAGGAGTTCTGTGCTTGGAGAGGCTGACTTAAACAAAGATCTGTTTTCTGTAGGCTTTGCCTTCCATAGGCTCTTGTTTAGAGTTGGTGGCTGGAGTCTCAAAACAAATCCGTTGGTGTCCCCAGTGATTCGTTTTTCCCAAGTGCCCTGTATCTCTGCAAGCTGGAAAACAGGCAGTGCAAGACTTTATTTACGTCAAATGGACAAAATAGAAATATCTCCAGTTAATTTGCACTCTGTGAGCACGCAGCTGACCCAAGTCAGGGGATCTGGGGACTGAAGGACACTGTAAACATTTTTCCCTCATGGTTTGCCCTGGTGATCAATGTCATGCTGTTGTCATTTGTACGTGGCACGTGCTTGCTGCCGGATGCTCTGGTACAGATGGAGGGTGAAAATGTCTGGCTTGCTGCTGAGCTGGGATTCTGAATAAGTAGGTAATCTTGGAGTACTGAATGCTAAGGTTTGAGCTCTCCCCTGTCTAGTGCCTGAAATCTCTGTTACTTGGATTTGTTCAGGCTTCTGTGGCACACTGACATAATTATTCATCATGAAGTAGCAACTGAGGAGGCAAGATGTGCTGTTACTATTTTTTAAGCTAAATTTCTTCGTCTAGCCTCAGTTATGGGTGTCTGTTACTACATGGCTGAAATCACTTACTACTTTGTGACTGGTTTATATCACTTTTAGTATCTGACATGAATGATCTGTTCTGCCTCTGTGACCCCAGAGACTTAGATAAATTGGAATCTAACGTGGAGGTAAACTGGGACTTCCTTCAGTCAGTGGGGTTCAAATCACTGGGAAGCTGTTGCAAACTAAACTTCCACAATATAAATAGTGTTGTTGGCATGAGCAGATTTAATTTTAGGGGCATCTCTACACGTGCTGTTGGCTGTAGGTGAGATGTAGTTTAAGGAGGCATTTAGACATAGGCAGAAGAAAATCCAGAGGGACAAACAGTTTCGTTCCAGGTGTTCACGATTCTGAAAACAAAGCCAGCTTTTCACACGTTCCATTTTGTAGAATCTGATTGGGATTTACATACAATCAAGTTCATGGTTTAAGGTCTCATACTGATGTGTGAAGTTGCAAAGGGCAGTGAGGGGGTTCAGCTTCTGGAACTTCCCTGAGAAAAGCCGTGGGTCAGCAGATGCTGGGACAGTCAGTCACGGGGGATAGGAAAATGAGGTTGCTTGTGAAGTAAAGTGTAAAGTTCAGTGAAGCTGCTAATAGAAGCTGGATTCTTTCACCTTTTGTCTCTAAACAATCTCGTGTCTGCTACTGTCTTGCTGTGGCTGAGCAGAAACTCTCAGATTTTCTGCTCATAAATGCAAATGTTACATGAAATTACTGCAGTTACTACAGTCATCGCCCCTGTACATCTTTAGGTGAGAAATGTGATTAGGAATAAATGTAAGCAACATGTGGCTGCTGAATCACAGACAGTGATGCAGAGCTGGAGCATCCATCCCCATGGAGTTTCCATCCCAGGGTCTGGTGGAAACTCTGTGGGGCCATATCCCCATGTGGTCTCTCCATCAGCCAGGCTGACACGGTTCAGTGCAGTGTCTGGTGCTGCTGCTTTCCCCAGACCCAGAGTTCAGTGTCTTGCAGAACCATGGGTTGTGTTTTAATCAGGCTGTGGCTCTTGGAAGTGAAATAGGAACTTGCTGCAGATTATTTGTGGCTGCTGTTCTTTGTGGCACAGAGGAAGGACAGAAATGGTGATTTACAGTGAAAACTGCCTGCTCCTTTCCTGTGTGCTCACGCCAGATTTCCACCGTCGGGCTGTGGAATCCTGACCATGTGTCTGCCTTAGGAGGAATTGTTTTGTAATCTTCAGGACTTTATGTAGAAGAAAACTAGAGGAAACTGGCTCATCTTGTTGTGTGAGGTGGATTTTTATTTCGAAACACTGTGGATTCTCAGGGTATGAAAGCAGGACTTGCTATATGGCAGGCATATGGTGTCTCTGTCAGAAATATCTCTTGCCATTCCCATGGAAAATATCCCCAGCCATCCAGACTACAAGCCTTTGGGAAAAATAATCTGTGGTTTTCACATAGTTGAATGTGTCAGATTCCAGTTACACCAGGCAGAATTCAGCACTGGAGGGGATGGAGTAGGAAGGGGTTGGCTGAGGGGACTTGGCCGAGGTGACTCCAGCAATGGCAGCAGGAGGCAGAGGTGTCAGGGTGAGAGCAGTGATGAGCTGCAGGGTGAGGGGGAGGAGGAAGGGAGGTGCTGCTTTTTGGGGAGAGACATCCAGAGCACCACCACCATTTTAGGGGTGTCTGTGAACTCTCTTAGCACCATCATCTGTAGCTTTTTAGAGAACCTTTTTGGGCCTGTGCTTAGACCTGAAGAAACCTTTGTTAGTCCTACATGGTGACTGAACAGGTGTGAGAGCACCACCTGATCCTATCCCTTTTTCCAGTGCCCACCCTGTGGTGCTGAACATGCAGGTGGTGTGGAGTTAGTGATGAGTTACTCAGTAGGAGGTCTCTGCTTGATTTAGTGACTTTCATTGCAGTTTTCCCATGAAGTCAGAATGTGGTGTTTGCCTCATGTTGAAATGCTCCATTGTTCTGCTTGTCACAGGATCCTGGGATGTGAAGGCTGGTGTATCCCTGTTTTGCAGGTGCCAATCTAAGGTTTAGAGAATAAGGTAGAAAATACTCATTATTATTAGATAGCTCTGGGGTGGGGAGCTTATATTACTTTATATATTACTTATATATTACTTTAATAATTAAGTATTGGATCTAGTCTGTTTCAGAACACTGTTATTTGGCACTTTGTGCATTCCTGGTGTATCTCTTAGACCTTGATTGTGAGTTCCCAGCAGTTCAGCCTCACAGGTTGTACCCTCTGATTCTAAGGAGCAGAATCAATATCTGCCTGTGAAAACTTGGCTTAAGCAGCTCTCCTGGCATTGCATGCTGTTCTTTTGCAGCATTCATGGCAGCAGTCAGGTGCTTAAGCAGTGAGGACAACCCTTTCTGTCCCTGCAGGGGTTTTTTTGGAGGCTATGTGCCTTTCAGCTGTGAAATTGGTCTTGTGGACAGCCCTCCTGTCACATGGCTCTGGATCTTTTTAGGAGTCTGGTCTGGATGTTAACTGAGACTTTAGTCCCATGGGGGGAAACTACCACCACATTATTGTGTAACTAAGGGCTATCAGAATGCATGTATATGGGGGGTTAAATTAGAATTGCAGGGGAATTTTCAAATCAGAAGTCCTACAGTGTTTACATTGAGTTTCCAAATTTAGTGTTCTCTGGTCTAGTTTCTTCTGAGCAATCACTGAATGCTGTCTGTTGTTAGTTTTATATTTGCACTCACTCAATTACAGAGTTAAATTAATTTCACTTATGTGACTTGTACTTATGTGTTCTAGAATTTCATTAAAAGCCATTGTGCAGTTTACTAAAATGAGTTGTCTGGCTGCAAGAAGCAACATCGGTGCAAAATCTCTTACAGCAGAGGGTTGTTTGTTTGGTTTGTGAATTGAGGTGGTGACTCACAGGGTGGTTGAGGTTGGCAGGGACCTCTGGAGGTCATCTGGTCCCACCCCTTGCCCAGACTGGGCCACCCAGAGCTGCTTGTCCAGCACCACATCCAGGAGCTTTTGAACATCTTAGAGGATGGAGATTTCACCAGCTCTGTGGGCAGCCTGTGCCAGTGCTCAGTCACCCTCT